>NC_063211.1:3143020-3155520 GCF_017589495.1 Alosa alosa | reverse complement strand
GGTTTGCCACACACTGATCTGATTCCATGATTTTGTAGAGGGTAGCTGTTTTCTCTCTCTCTCTCTCATCAAATATTTTACTGTCTTTTTTGTAGATCTCTGGCACAGATCAAACAACAAAAGAGCAGTCAGGTGATGGAGAGAGAAGGGAGATCAACCGAAGGAGGTGCAGAACATTTGCTTAATGATACTTTACATGCAACCTCACACTTAAACGTGTATGTACCTAGTAATTCAATAATAAATCATTTGGGCAGTCTAATGTTGTCTGTTGTCTACTATAATATCACCTTTTATGTACTGTATATATATAAAAAAATCTTTACATTTACATCCGGTCCAGTCGGGCTAAGCCCAGGTTGTCCTGAAAGTCTAGAAACACCCCTAGTCCATCTGCTCAACTATATTGTGCATTCCTACCCTCAGTGTGTCAGAGAGGGTTGAAGTGTGTAGCACCTCATTAAGTATAAGTATATATACTCTTTTGATCCCGTGAGGGAAATTTGGTCTCTGCATTTATCACAATCCGTGAATTAGTGAAACACACACAGCACACAGTGTACACACAGTGAGGTGAAGCACACACTAATCCCGGCGCAGTGAGCTGCCTGCAACAACAGCGGCACTGGGGGAGCAGTGAGGGGTTAAGTGCCTTGCTCAAGTGCACTTCAGCCGCGGCCCACTAGTCGGGGCTTGAACCGGCAACCCTCCGGTTACAAGTCCAGAGTGCTAACCAGTAGGCCACGACTACCCCATTATGGGATAGCCGTGGTCACGCATCCCACACCAGTGCAGGAGAATTTCTATAGCAGTGGGGTTCTAACACACACACACACACACACACACACACACACGCACACGCGCACGCGTGCACGCGCGCACACACACACACACACACACACACACCTGGATGGTCTCCGCCTGTGCTTGAATTCATCGGTGTTAATTAGTGCAAGCACACACACACACACACACACACACACACACACACACACACACACACACACACAGACACACACACACACATACCTGGATGGTCTCCGCCTGTGCTTGAATTCATCTGTGTTAATTAGCGCAAGCACACACGCACACACACACACCACACACCACACACAACACACACCACCACTACCTCCATGAGGACCGCACCGGTAAGATCAAAGGCCCCTCCGACACACCGCAGGGCTGTGTGTGTGTGTGTGTGTGTGACTCAGGCCCATCACACTTTAATCAGCTCTGCATCACAGGAAAGGGTCCACCCACAGAGAACAGCCAGATCATCCCAATTTCCTCTCTATCCCCCTCTTTCTCTCCTCTCTCTCTATCCCCCTCTTTCTCTCCTCTCTCTGTATCCCCCTCTCTCTTCTCTCTCCATCCCTCTCCCTCTTTCATTCCCCTCTGTGTAACCCTCTCTCTTTCTCTCCTCTCTTTCATCTCCCTCTCTCGCTTTCTCTCCCCTCTCTGTATCCCTCTCTCTTTAATTCCCGTCTCCATCCCTCTCTCTTTTATTCTGTATCACTCTCTCTCTTTGTCTTCCCTCTGGAACCTTGGCTCTCCGTGTTGGTTCCGAGGCCTCTGTTGGTGTTCCGTTCAGCGCGGGTGGAAAAGCAGGCTGGTTCAATAGACAGCACCAAGTTAAAAAAAAGGAAGTGGTTCAACAACGGGTTCTCTGTTAGCTGAAAAACACCTTCTGTTCCGTCTGTCCCCACACACACACACACACACACACACACACACACACACACACACACACACACACACTGGATGCCTTAGGCCCCCTGACTGACAGACACACACACACAGACACACACACACAGACACATACTGTACACACACACACACACACACACACACACACACACACACACACACACACACACACACACACACACAAACACATGCACACACACACACACATATACACACACACAAACACATGCACACACACACACACATATACACTCCTATAGAGGCCAGACCTACACAGCAGAAAGGCCACACACACTCACACACACTCTCACACACACACACACACACACACACACACACACACACACACACACTCCTCCCCTGACAGGGGCCATATGTGAGATCTCTTCTTTTCTCTTTTTCACTTTCTGTCTTTCCGCATCGACAGTCAGCTCCTCCTCACCTCCGCACCCTGCTGTTTGAGCAGCCTCGGGTGTGTGTGTGTGTGTGTGTGTGTGTGTGTGTGTGTGTGAGTGTGAAGAGGAAAGTATAGTGCATAGTGTGTATTTCAGACACTGCGGGCATTTGAGTGTGAAGACAAGTCTGTGTGTGTATGTGTCTGTGTGTGTGTCTGTGTGTGTGTCTGTGTGTGTGTGTGTGTGTGTATGTGTGTGTGTGTCTCCAGCCCCGAGGTTCGTTTTTTATTTAACACACCAGACGGCCGGTCGGCAGTGAGCTGTTTCTCCCGCTGGCACACACCTGGGTCAGCATGTCGACTGGAACACACCTCCGGGTCACCGCGGCGACGGGAGCATGACTCCTCCGTGCGGCACACTCTGACCCCTGACCCCTGACCCCAAACACACAACCGCTGACCCAGGAAGAGACCTGGCACCGCCACTGGCTGACATCTGGCTGAGATGCGGTGATAGCAGCGCTTTTGGTTTCTGTTAGAGTGAAACCAGCACAGGCTCCCCTCAGGCACAGCTGTGTGTGTGTGTGTGTGTGTGTGTGTGTGTGTGTTGTGTGTGTGTGTGTGTGTGTGTGTGTGTGTGTGTGTGTGTGTGTGTGTGTGTGTGTGTGTGTGTGTGTGTGTGTGTGTGTGTGTGTGTGTGTGTGTGTGTGTGTGTGTGGTCAGTAAACACCACGATTACTGTAGTGGAGATGGCAAACACCGCAGAAGGATGTGTGTGTGTGTGTTTGATCCGATGTGGGCAGAGCTTCTCAGATCACCACACACACACACACACACACACAGACACACACACACACAGACACACACACACACACACACACATACACACACACACGCGCACGCACGCACATACACACACACACATACACACACACATCAGAGATGGGAAGTAACGAAGTACAAATACTTTGTTACTGTACTCAAGTAGATTTTTTACTTTTACTTTTTACTAGGGCTGTCAATCAATTAAAAAAAATAATCTAATTAATTACATACTCTGTGATTAATTCATTCTAAATTAATCATATATATAATTTTTGCTGTGAAAGTATTTTAAATATTTAAATTTAAATGAATCATTGAATAATCAGCAATCTAACAATCATTAGTGACATTAAAGTTCAAAAACTCTTTCATTATTATTTTCACTGTTCAAATAATGGCCATAATAATCTATGATATGACCTAATATGGGGTCAAAGGTCATACGGAATCGATTAATCTGCACTAATTTTTTTAAACAGTTATTTTTTCTCAAATTAATGAATCAAAATTAATCAGTTATTTTGACAGCCCTACTTTTTACTTCTACTTCTTACATTTTTACATGAATATCGGTACTTTCTACTCCTTACATTTTAGAAAACTGGCTCGTTACTTTAGTTTCAAATAATTTCAGTGGAGTTAGCCTACCATTATTATTTTTCGTGTCATCAATAGCGGATGGAATATACGTTACACCTGACGCACCACTACAAGATGACTTGACAGATTTGGGCGCCATTCATTCGCGGCAAATTATTACAGCTTGATGGCATTAACGTTAACGTTAGCACGTAGTCTCAATTAAATTGAGTCAAAAATGCCCTCCTCCACTCGCCTTTGATGCTTCCCTAACTTCTAGCTGCAGTGTAGCCTATATCCTTAGCAATAAGTTGATGCAACATTGGGTCTTGAACAGGGATGTAGTGGAGGCTAAACGCAAGTAAACGCAGTTTCCACTTCTGAAATTTCAGAAATAACTTAGTTTATCCATCTCTTATTAGAGTTGATCCACCTCTAAAAAGAGTTCATTCACCAATACAACTGTTAACATTTAAAAATCTCACTGTATTATCCACAATAACAATATGTACACTCATCAACACTCTATGAACCACTTAATGCCACTTGTATTGTAAACATTGGACAATAACCTCCACCATCATCAAACATCTTCTGAATGCCTTTTCTAAAAATCTGATACCGCATGGCGCAGTCCACCATGATCACAGAATTCATAGTTTACCCACCTCTGATTTTACCACTACATTCCTGGTCTTGAAATATTCACAGGAATCCATAGAAATTAAATATCCATGTTGTTTTATCCAATATTAGTTGTACAGATGTATAGTCCATCTTCTACACACCCATGAAACCAACAAAGAAAATGCAAAAATAGAGACTTTGGTGTAATTATTCCATTTTGTGTAGTCATTCTATATCAGAACCTGACATAGGCTACAATCCAAATAGTCTACAAGAAACCTCGGAAATGCATACTTCTATTGTCAGTATGCATTTTGGGTAACCAAAAGTCCTATGGGGAGTTTCCATAGGGCATTACAAAACGCGTGTGCATACCTTGGCAAATAATGATCTAAAGTACTTATTTTTCATTCTACATTGATCTACTTTTGCACACAGCTTCGCAAGACCTGGTGCTGGGCTCAGTTGTGTTTCTAAAATCATATCAAGTGACCTAGAGGGCTGAAATGTGGTCAATTCAAGATGCTTGTTATCCGGCAGAAAGAAAAAACAATATTCTAGGCTCTGTAACTCTGTGCCAGTGCTTCCTAAGAAACTACAGGATCTTAGCTTTCTAAAGATGTCCAGCATTTGATGGTAGGCCAAAAGAACACACTGCCCTCTGAAGTAGGCAGTGCAATGTTGGGGGGGGGGGAGCCTAGAAATGGCCCAACAGGTTATGGGAAGATTTAAAAAGAGAGACTGGCACTCTTGCAACATTTGTGTGGTCCAGGTACCGTTGCATAATTTTTTTTTGTCATTCACAAGACTACTTTTACTTTTATACTTTAAGTAAATTTCCAAGCCTGTACTTTGTTACTTTTACTTGAGTAAAGAAGTTAAATCAGTACTTCTACTTTTACCAGAGTATTTTTAACACAGGTATTTGTACTTCAACTTGAGTATGGGAAGTGAGTACTTTTGCCATCTCTGACACACATACACACACACACTCACACACACACAGATCCATAGACGCTGTAGGGCTGGGACAGACTGCACGGATGAATGAACGATTGAATAAATGAATGAGTGGATGAGTGGATGAGTAGATGAATGGCTTTGGGGGCATGTCCATTTGAAAGCAGCGTCCGCCTGCTATCAAGGACGGGAAAATCAATAGTGACCTGATGAGACTGTGACAGATGAGGATTCTGGGAAAAAAATGAGTGCTCGATACGTACAGCAAAACCTCTGGGAGACACATACAACCAGAGGACAGCAGTGTGGCTGAAACACACACACACACACACACACACACACACACACACACACACACACACACACACACACACACACACACACACACACACACACACACACACACACACACACACACACACACACACACACACACACACACAAATACTGCTTCATTGTAATATCACTAAAACAAACACAGACTGCTTCAGTGTTACATCTCTGAAACACACCCCGACTGTCTGAGTCCAACCGTCACTGCAGCACCGACTGACTTTTAACACCACTGACACCTTTGAACACCACTGACACCTTTGAACACCACTGACACCTTGACTGCAGCCTCCACAGACTGCCTCAGCCTTTACATCACAATGGCATTGCAGATGGCTTCACTGTTAAATGCAATAAAGTAAACTTATGCAAAGGGCCTGTTCTTCCTTCTTTTATAATATCACTAACTATTTCATTACTGTAACAGCACTGCAGCACACACACACACACACACACACACAGACACACACACACACACACACACACACACACACACACACACACACACACACACACACACTGTAACATCACTGCAGTGGAGCTGTACTGTACTGGCTGTCAGAGTCTATGATATCCTGAGGCAGTTTACAGTAATAACACCAGCCAAACCATTAGCAGCTTATCAGACATCAGCCCATCTCACATATGGTTCACTAGCTCCGATACACACACACACACACACACACACACACACACACACACACACACACACACACACACACACACACACATCAGCCCATCTCACATATGGTTCACTAGCTCCGATACACACACACACACACACACACACACACACACACACACACACACACATACACACATCAGCCCATCTCACATATGGTTCGCTAGCTCCGATATGATCTAATTTCATATGTTATGACATGATATGATATGGCATGACACAGGCAGTGGTGAAAGGGCATGGAGTGGTGTATGTGTGTGTCTGTGTGTGTGTGTGTGTGTGTGTGTGTGCTGTATTTAGGTGTGTGTGTGTGTTTGTGTGACTCAGGGTATCTATAGGGATCCACTGCTCCTGATGGTGGGCTGTGCTGAAGACTCAACTGTCACTTGTGTTTGTGTGTGTGTGTGTGTGTGTGTGTATGTGTGTGTGTGGGTTAATGAAACTTTAGCAGCGCTGAGCAGAGCAGTGGGTTGGCCCGGGCTCCTGACACACACACACACACACACACACACACACACACACACACACACACACACACACACACACACACACTTACAAGCACACACACACACATACACATCGGAGCACTGCTTTGATCTGCCAACGCTGGCACCAGCACCACAGTAAACACTTCCACAAATCAACACACAGATTAATACAACCAAACACACACGCACGCACGCACGCACGCACACACACACGCACGCACGGGGGAGGGGAGCAAATCATCACTTTAGCTGACTCGGGAGGTCTACAGTACCACGCTATGATGCTCACAGCCACACACACACACACCCTTCATCATGCAGGGCCAGACTGATATATTGGTAAACAATGTCTCAAATTTAACTAGAACACACACACACACACACACACACACACACACACACACACAACTCACTTTTCTCAGCAAATACAAGCAAAAATCAACCCATGTTGGCGCAGCAATGGAAACAAAACAAATCACAACCGTCATCTCTCTCTCTCTCTCTCTTCCTCTCTCTCTTTCTCTCTTCTGTCATTGTGTTTTTTGCTATTGGTGTGTGTATGTTAGAGAAAACTTTAATCGGATTCAGACTCAGTAATTACATTCATCCTCGGCAGGGATCATCCTGTAATTAGTGTCAAGCTATTAGCTTACTCTTTATAAGTCTGTTAGGAGCAAATTTAAACATACTTTTATGCAGCCTAATCAGAGTGCCAGATCACACACACACACACACACACACAAGATGCCTCATTTAAATGGGAAAGGAGCGAGCAGAGGCGACGTGATGTCAATTGCTCCGGCACAGAAACTCATAATTACCCTCCTGTCTGCTGGGTCTGCAAGCACGGCTGTGGAGTCAAGGGAACCAGCACAGGGGGGCTCTCTCCAGAACAGAAATGCTGCTTTAAACGCTGGTTTGGGTAATGTTTAACTTGGTTTGGGTAATGTTTAACTTGGTTTAATGTTTAACTTGGTTCGGGTAATGTTTAACTTGGTTTGGGCAATGTTTAACTTGGTTTAATGTTTAACTTGGTTCGGGTAATGTTTAACTTGGTTTGGGCAATGTTTAACTTGGTTTAATGTTTAACTTTGATTGGGTAATGTTTAACTTGGTTTGGGTAATGTCTAACTTTGTTTATGTTGATATACACAGCTCTGGAAAAAAAATAAGAGACCACTACACATTTTCGGATGTTTTTCTAGGGTTGTGGAGTGACATTCAAGTTGACGGTTATTTTCAAAATTAAGAGAACACTGCAAATTTAAATATGACCGTCAACTCATTCAAATGTTACTCAGCCACTGTAGGATCAAATCGGAAAAATGTGCAGTGGTTTCTTCATTTTTTTAACCTATCACCAGAGAGGATTGAAACGGAGCAATAATGAAGGATTTTTTTATTCCACCATGTGATGAGTTTTCCCAGATTTTATCACACACACACACACACACACACACACACACACACACACACTCTACCAGAAATGTAATTATTTTACTTAAAAAATCCTGGGGGGACAGTCTATTGTGTCATCTTAGGATGTTTTTATTCTTGAATAAAACATTTTAAAAATAAATAATAGGAACTAATAGGTTGTTTGACCAGCCCCGTCTATGGCAGTTTTACAGGCCTGTGATAAGGCCTAAAGTGACAGGGTCTGACCAGTCAATTTATAGTATAAGTACAAGTATACTCTTTTGATCCCGTGAGGGTCTCTGCATTTATCCCAATCCGTGAATTAGTGAAACACACTCAGCACACAGTGAACACACAGTGAGGTGAAGCACACACTGATCCCGACGCAGTGAGCTGCCTGCAACAACAGCGGCACTCGAGGAGCAGTGAGGGGTTAGGTGCCTTGCTCAAGGGCACTTCAGCCGCTTTCTACTAGTCGAGGTTCGAACCAGCAACCCTTCGGTTAGCTGTAAGTCTGAAGCGCTAACCAGTAGGCCACAGCTGCCCCTTAATGGCCATTTCTCTGCCTGTGAACATGCTAGAATCACAACTGTTCACATGTAAGCAGGGACTTATGTGACCCAGAGCCTTATAGATACCTCTCTCTAGGGCTCTGACAAGACCTTTAGACATAGGATTTGTAATTTTCAAAAGTGTTTTTTTATGAAGAAAAAAACATCAAAGGCCTAATGAATGACATATCCTTTAACAGAACAACTCCTAGAAATCAATCATCTAGTCAGTTTACAATATTTATGGATTATACAAGTTTCATTTATTCAAACAATCCCAGGACATGAAATGAATATGTTTCTTGTCCTGGGGTTGTTTCAATGAATGAAACTTGTATAATCCAAAAAGCTTGATAGCTGATTGATTTCTAGGAGTTGTTCTGATAAATAAGGTCCTCTATGGTTCTATGGTTGTGGCCTTGCTGTAAGACTGAGCGTTTAAAGACATGTACTCCAGTGTCCTGTCAGGCCTAAAGGACTTAATGCCACTTTATCTAATGTTCTCTAATGGTTGAGGTTGGGGTCCCCTCTGTTAAAAGCTTGCATAACCATCCTTACCCACACACACACACACACACAGACAGACATACACATGCACATATACACCACACACACACACACACACACACACACACACACACACAGACACACGCACGCACGCACGCACATCCAGTGGTTGGCTCCCTAAGCTTAACTACCACACTCATGAAACAGACACCATTAACCTCCAGTAATTTCCCCTGGGGATCAATAAAGTATCTATCTATCTATCTATCTATCTATCTATCTAATTACCACTATAAGCCCTCAGGGATCAACACCAGACCAAAACCACATTAGACCCCGGGATCAGGACTAGACCAAGACCACATTAGACCCCGGGACCAGAGGATCAGGACTAGACCAGAAATGGATTAGGCCCATAAAAGGCCCAGATTAAACTGGAACACACACACACACAAACACACACACACAGATGGACACACAGACTCAAATGGACACACACACACACACACAGCTGGACACGCACACACTCACACACACAGACAAACAGACGCAGACAGACACACACACACACACACACACACACACACACACACACACACACACACACACACAGACACACACACATTAAGCTGCTGTCTGGGTCCTGACCCTAGTGAGACTACTGCTGTGAGACGGTCTCAGTGAAGAGGCTTAGAGCCGAAGAGAAAAAAGTCCCTCCTGAGTCTCCTCCTCTGCTGTCGTCTGCATAGAGACAATGTCCACACGCGCACACACACACACACACACACACACACACACACACAGACTCACACACACACACACACACACACACACACACACACACACACACACACACACACACACACACAGACACATATTTAGACACACACACGCACACACATTTAGACACTCTCTCTCTCTCTCTCTCTGTGATAAGAGCATTTAAGCAGGATTGTGTTGCGCGGGCTGAAGTGACTGTGCTGAATAAAGAGCCTTTATGTCTTTGAAGTGGGAGGGGAAGCCATTACCACCCTCCCAGTCCTGTGGCAAGATAAGGCCTCACAACGACAACTCTTAATGCAGCCAGGAGAGAGATGGAGCGCACACACACTCACACACACACACACACACACACACATGCGCCCACACACACACACCACCTGGTCCTAATGCAACACACAAAGACACAGCAGGCACACTAGTCTTAAAGGCCGTTTACACGACACCGTGTTTGTTTGTGTGTGTTGTGTGTGTGTGTGTGTATGTGTGTGTGTGTGTGTGTGTGTGTGTGTGTGTGTGTGTGTGTGTGTGTGTGTGTTTGCACATAGGTGTGTGTGTGTGTGTGGTCTTAACGCACTTGGTCTTAACGCAACACATAGAGACACAGCAGGCTGTCTAGTCTTAATGTAGCAGGGAGAGACAGAGCACCCTGGCTAATGTGTGTGTGTGTGTGTGTGTGTGTGTGTGTGTGTGTGTGTGTGTGTGTGTGTGTGTGTGTGTGTGTGTGTGTGTGTGTGTGTGTGTGTGTGTGTGTGAAAGACTGAGCACGCTTAATGTGACGAGGAGACACAGAACCTAATGGCTGCTCTGAAAGCAGTGGACTTCAACTTCAGGCCATGCTAGGCTTCATTCAGGATCTTGCAGGGCTGCAAATGACCAGTGTGTGTGTGTGTGTGTGTGTGTGTGTGTTACTCACATAGATATGGCTTATGTACTCATCCTACACTTGCTGTGTGTCTTAATATCACGTAAACATACACACACACACACACACACACACACACACACACACACACACACACACAGAGTGGGCCAGTCTGTGTGAGCCAGTCTCATAGTGCAGCGAGTCTATAAATAAGACAGTGTGCTGTGCTGTGCTGCTCTTGGTTGGAAATAAACAGCGTTGAAGCATTGCAGTGTCTCAGCACAAACACAGAGCACAGACACACACACACACACACACACACCTAAACACAGACACCTGCACACACACACACACACACACACACACACACACACACACACACACACACACACACACACACACACACACACACAGTAGAGAGAGAGAGAGAGAGAGAGAGAGAGAGAGAGGACAGAGAACATGAGGCGTATTGCTCTGCTGATCTCACAGGGTGGAAGGGAAATGCCTCAGCGTTTTGTTTGTATAGGTCGACTCTTTTCTCTCGCCTGGGGTCTGTGTTTCACAACAAAGGTGTTTATACCACCGTAGGGCACCTTAGATCTGACAGACTTCACACAGCCACACACACACATACACACAAGCATGCATTCACACACACACACACACACACACACACACACACACGCCACGCACGCACTCACGCACGCACGCACGCACGCACACACACACACATACACACAGACACAAACACACACACACATGCATTCTCACACATAACACACACACACACACACACACACACACACACACACATAGACAGAGACATACGGCAGAAGATTTCTGACACACTCACATCAAAGGATCTGAGACAGTTCTTACACAAAAACCTACACAGAGTCGAGCCCTCGACGCCTGCTGTCTCCAGACCTGCAGTGCTTTTCACTATGAAGTTCCACTGAGCATCCTTTTTTCCCTTCCATTGACAGCAACGTTGTGGACAGGCCAGTGGCAGGCCAGTGTTCAATTCTGATTCATAGATTTAATTCGGCTTCTCATCCAGTCTCAGGAGGTTGGTATCGACTCAAGGTAGCTAAAGCTCATTTCTTGTTAGCATTTAGTTAGGAAGAGAACCTCAGGCCTCTCCCTGGAGTTCCCAAACATGCTTATGACATTACAATATGTAACCTAGGTCAATATAGACAAAGGCAAGGCAAGGCAAGTCAAGTTTATTGGCATAGTGCATTTCACTTAATTCAACAACTACTCAGTTGAATCAATGTTTTGTTTAAAAAGTAAAGTGCACACAATATAATAATAAAAATAAACAAAGTAGAATAATTAAAAGATAGAGTGTGAATAACTTCTGATTACTGGACCTTATATAATTTTGAAATACATACACTGCAAAAACTGCTTATCTAACAAAATCTGTGTTATTAATAAAGTGTTATTAATCTTAAAAGACAGTAAAAAAAACAGTTGGTATTGTTTTCAGTATAATGAGACTTACCTAGCGCTTTCGTGTGAAATCATTTGAATTAATTTAAAAAAAGGTTTGACTTATTTTAAGAAATTTCATCCTGAAAACAAGCAAATTTGTCTGCCAGTGCGTTGAGTAAATTTGTCTTGATAAGACTCCTTAAAATAAGTCAAAGTCTTCTTAAATTAAGTCAAAATGATCTTTTGAGAGGGCGCTAGGTAAGTCTTTTCATCCTAAAAACAATATCAAATAGATTTTTTAATCTTACTATAAGATTATTAACACTTGGTTAGAATTCAT
>NC_063211.1:3133020-3135520 GCF_017589495.1 Alosa alosa | reverse complement strand
CCATTATTTAGTCAATAATGCCTACAGAACATTATATAGTCAATAATGCCATTATATAGTCAATAATAATGCCTACAGAACAAAACATTATATAGTCAATAATGCCATTATTTAGTCAATAATGCCTACAGAACAAAACATTATATAGTCAATAATGCCATTATATAGTCAATAATCATGCCTACAGAACAAAACATTATATAGTCAATAATGCCTACAGAACATTATATAGTCAATAATGCCTACAGAACATTATATAGTCAATAATGCCATTATATAGTCAATAATAATGCCTACAGAACAAAACATTAAATAGTCAATAATGCCTACAGAACATTATATAGTCAATAATGCCTACAGAACATTATATAGTCAATAATGACATTATATAGTCAATAATGCCATTATATAGTCAATAATAATGCCTACAGAACAAAACATTATATAGTCAATAATGCCTACAGAACATTATATAGTCAATAATGCCTACAGAACATTATATAGTCAATAATGCCATTATATAGTCAATAATGCCATTATATAGTCAATAATAATGCCTACAGAACAAAACATTATATAGTCAATAATGCCTACAGAACATTATATAGTCAATAATGCCTACAGAACATTATATAGTCAATAATGCCTACAGAACATTATATAGTCAATAATGCCATTATATAGTCAATAATGCCTACAGAACATTATGTAGTCAATAATGCCATTATATAGTCAATAATAATGCCTACAGAACAAAACATTATATAGTCAATAATGCCTACAGAACATTATATAGTCAATAATGCCTACAGAACATTATATAGTCAATAATGCCATTATATAGTCAATAATCATGCCTACAGAACAAAACATTATATAGTCAATAATGCCTACAGAACATTATATAGTCAATAATGGCTACAGAACAAAACAACTCTGTTCTCCTCCCTGTGCTCCTCTCCTCTCAGCTCCGCTGCTCTCCCTCTCTGTGTTGTTGCTATCTCCTGGACTGGGGGATCGATGCCCCGGCTGTACCCCTTGAGCACGGTGCTTGCAGCACACAGATGGGAGGTAGTTTGTTTTCCGCTGAAGCCGCTAGACAAAAAAGGCCCAAAGCCCTGACGGACAAGCAAACACGCTAAAATAGGCCAGGACAGACCAGACGGAGAGACCTGTTAGAACTGACCACTGACCAGGTCACATCTAACAGACATGCTTCAGCTAACCACAGCTGACAAGGTCACATCTCACGGACAAGACAAGTAAGACTCAGAGCCCAGACGGACAAGCAAACACTCCGCACACTACGCAGTTTACGCACTTAAAAAGCATCACCATCTCAGTATACCCACTTCAAATAGGCAAGGATACGTATTCAAATTTGGGGTTGGTCACAGTATACCCACTACAGCTAGCTACTACATCACAGTATCCACTGCAGCTAACTAGACTACACCAGTGTTGACCAGGTCAAATCTCACAGACATGCATCAGCTAGTCATAGATAAACCTGTTGGAGTTTAACAAGTCACATCTCATAGACATGCGTTAGCTAGCCACAAAGAAAGCTGTTACAGCTGACCAGGTCAAATCTCACAGACACACTGCAAAAACTGCTTATCTAACAAAATCTAACCAAGTGTTATTAATCTTATATCAAGATAAAAAAAAAACTAGTTGGTATTGTTTTCAGTATAAAGAGACTTACCTAGCGTTTTTTGTGAAATCATTTGACTTAATTTAAAACAAATTTGACTTATTTTAAGACATCTCATCTTGAAAACAAGCAAATTTGTCTGCCAGTGCGTTAAGCAAATTTGTCCTAAAAACAAGCAAATTTGTCTGCCAGTGCGTTGAGCAAATTTGTCTTGATAAGACTCCTTAAAATAAGTTAAAGTCTTCTTAAATTAAGTGGAAATGATCTTTTGAGAGGGCGCTAGGTAAGCCTTTTCATACTAAACACAATACCAAATTTTTTAATCTTAATATAAGATCAATAACACTTGGTTAGAATTCATTTTTTGCAGTGCATGCGTTAGCTAGCCACAAAGAAACCTGTCACAGATGACCAGGTCAAATCTCACAGACAAGACAAGTACTGGGTATCCACTTAGCCACTTTGAGCTGATCAGGTCACATCTGAACACATGTTAGCTTGCCACAGATGTGCCAGGTAAATCCAGGATAACACACCTAATGCAGTGAGCCAGGTAAACTCAGGTGTACTGTACCTGTTTACATTAACCAGGTAATTGAGCACAAGACACTATTATGTTCACCCGAAAAGACTTCAGCAAGGAGAGGTGAACTGATCTCATCTTTCAAATATATGATGCAGACATCACCAGTGCCAGTGGGTGACTGGAAAACACACAATCCCAGGTGGGTAAGGTGTTCACATCTCACAGACACGCACACACACACACACATACACACACGCACACACACACACACACACACACACACACACACACACACACACACACACACACACACACAC
>NC_063211.1:3118020-3120520 GCF_017589495.1 Alosa alosa | reverse complement strand
CAGTAAAAGGTAGATTGGATATGGGCCTTTCATTGTTTAGCATGGAGGCATTCAGGTTATTCCTCTTTACAGAGCTGTTTTCAGTGACTTAGGAAAAGTGCCAGACAGCAGTGATACATTTACAATGTAAAGGACATCTTCCGCTATAGGGTTGAATAAAGTATTGTATAAGGTTGAAAAACAGTTGAAATTGGTAGGTAGAGTGTCTAAGCCACATGTGGAAGAGCTGAGGGGCGGAGCCAATATGAACATTTTTGGACGTGAAATCTGATTTTGTATTTTTGAATTGCCTCCGGCCATGTAGGTGACTTCTCATCATGTTCACACACACACACACACACACACATACATACACCATGTAGGTGGCTTGTCATCATGTTCATGTTTATGGTATTTGATTACACACTCTTGTCCAATTATTCTCAAAACAGATCTCTACGTGCCATGATATATTATTCTCAAAACACATCTCTACATGCCATGATATATTATTCTCAAAACAGATCTCTACATGCCATGATATGAAGAGTTTGGTTCCGAAACACTATATCTCCGTTTTTAAAAAATGTCAGACTATTTAATTGTGTTTATCAGGTAATATCAATTAAATCACAGTTGTGGTATTTTGATTTGGATAAAGATAAATCAAATAACAATACCCAATTACAGTTCTACTGAAATTACTTGGAAAACAAAATGTAAAAAGAATATTTAGGGAAATTCATTAAAATGGATATAGCGTTTTGGAACTAAACTCTTCATATATTCTTCTCAAACCAGATCTCTAATTGTCATGATATATTCTTCTCAAAACAGATCTTCGTGTGTATTATCAAAGGATATATATATTTCTGTATTTGTAAAATACATAATACAAACATACTTTATTTTTGATAAACGTTGTGGTTAGAAAGTATATTTTGATGTATTGTTTCCGATCCCTGATCCCTGAGCACATCTCCATCATGACACAGAACATAGTTACTGTAAATGTGTGTGTGTGTGTGTGTGTGTGTGTGTGTGTGTGTGTGTGTGTGCGCGCATGAGAGGGATGGCAGCAAACCAGTGTTCATGTCTGTGCTGTGTGTGTGTGTGTGTGTGTGTGTGTACTCACTCGATTGGCCCAGACTTTAGAGACAGAATGTGGATGCATTGGTGAAGCTAATTGCCTTCTGTGGAAATGATAAAATGTTCTAATCTATTACTGGTACCCAAGACTGCAGGGTGTGTGTATGTGTGTGTGTATGTGTGTGTGTGTGTGTGTGTGTGTGTGTGTGTGTGTGTGTGTGTGTGTGTGTGTGTGTGTGTGTGTGTGTCTGACCTCTATCAGCAAAAATAGCAAATGGACACTGGAGAAGCAGAGAGTGGCAGATTGTGTGTGTGTGTGTGTGTGTGTGTGTGTGTGTGTGTGTGTGTGTGTGTGTGTGTGTGTGTGTGTGTGTGAGAGAGAGAGTGTGTGTGGAGTGTGTGTGTGTGTGTCTGTCTGTGTGTGTGTCTGTGTGTCTGTGCTCTGGGAGGAGGTTCAGAGTGGATGTTCTTTCAATCAATCAATGAAGTAACCTACTCCATTTCGATACAGTTCTGTTTCTAAATTAGTGAGTTCCAAAAGTTTGAAACTTTTACTTTGATGTGAGAGGAATGTCACACGTAAATGTCTTAGCCTATTATTGACCACAAGTTTGAATTCTGCAAGCATAATACATGTTCACATTCACACAGAATCCCACATACAAACAAACACTCTCCGCTCTCAAATACACACACACACACAACAAAACATGCTCACATATACACCTGCAGTCACACAGAGACACAGACACACACACAGACACTACAGGCACACAGACACACACAGACACACACACACACACACACACACACACACACACACACACACAAGCTGTTCATCCCTGCAGTCTGTTCTCTGGGCAGGTGTGTTGGACAGTGGAGTTCATCTGCATGTGAATGTGGCCGTGTGTGTGTGTGTGTGTCTGTGTGTGTGTGTGTGTGTGTGTGTGTGTGTGTGTGTGTGTGTGTGTTTGTGTGTGTGTGTGTGTGTGTGTGTGTGTGTGTGTGTGTGTTAAGCCCACACTCTGAAAATAGCTCCACAACCACAGACATGAACACTGGTTTGCTGCCATCCCTCTCATGCGCACACACACACACACACACACACACACACACACTCACGCTTATCTGTGCCCAAAGCCTTGCGAAGCCTGGCAGATAGCCTTCCACCTAACTGAGCACATTTGGTGCGGCGAGTGTTTCATTTAGACACATTTAGGGGAAACGGCAGTTCCTCATTTAGGCCCCTACTGTTCTCAGATCAGTCCTAATCGCTCGCACCGAGCGAGTCGGCCATCGATCAGGCCGATTAACCCAATCTGAAGCAGGTCAAGAGGCAATATTAATCTTCTAATAAACATTTATGAGGCTGTGTTGTTTTGACCACTGCTGCTGTGCCGGGCAAGCTGGGCACACAGTGCCTTTACACAGC
>NC_063211.1:3105520-3113020 GCF_017589495.1 Alosa alosa | reverse complement strand
GCGCGAGCATTGCCGTGGCGACAATGATGCGGGGGCTGGCGTGGAGACGCCCAGCTGGGTGTAAATGCTCTCTGGAGTGCTTGTCACTGTAACCACGGCTACGCTGGCACATGTCCGAGCAGAGGAACACCCCCACCCCCAAACGGGAGAAGAGACGGTGAAGAGCTGATGGAGAGACACACTGACCAGCTGAGAACTGAGCCAGACCTGGGCCAGAGACACGCCACATCCGGCACAGCATCAAGTAAGGGATAATCTATAGAACGCCGGTCATTATGTAAGGGATAATGTATAGAACGCCGGTCGTTATTGGGAAAATAAGTCCCGACAGGGTGAACCGGATGTGACGCGCAGCGGAGGGGTCTTGTTCCGCCCTGAAGGGACTTATTTTCCCAATAATGACCGGCGTTCTATACATTATCCCGCTTATTACACGGCTACTTGCCAAAAGAAAATAATAAACTCCCCACGGTATGACTTTAGCCTACATAGCCTAGCCTATTTGTTACTATTCATCGTGGCATTTGCTGAAACAAATAGTTCGCAACAACACACGTTAAACTTGAATCAAACATTCTTTAGAACACAGCTGATCAACCGTCTGCTTTAACTTTTGAATGCAATTCCGGTCCTTGCGTAGTGATATAAAAGACCTGAATTAGAAGCACAAACTCCGTTGCCATTGACAGCGGTCATTATGTTTTTCAGAGGTCCTTTCCTCGGAAATAATGACCGCTAGAACTTTGGGAAATCCCATTCAAGTCAACGGAGCATTCTACTTGCCTTGTGAAGAGCCGTGTAATAATATACATTAACCTACGGCCTCCTGGGGCTTATTGCTTAATTCTAAAACTGATAGTTCCGGTCCTTGATTGTGATTGGCTGAATCGTGTTCAATGCCGTTGTAAATTCCAGCATAAACATACACATTGACCGCATTTCGTTCTATATTACTGTGCTGCTACTTAACTTAACTGCGTAACTGCGTCTAGATGTTGCTTGGTAACCATTCAGATAGAGGAAATATATTTATTGGCGGAAGAATGATTATCTATGAATAAATCGTTACATTTCTCGTTGCTGTGCCTTTATTTTATGAAATCTTGCCAGATATGTAGTAACCATTTTAGAAAAGCCACTCAAGTCTGTAGGTCGCACTGACTTTAGGACAGCTAACATCATGAGAAAAGAGGGGACTGTCAGCTGTTTTATAAATTAATTCTTACATCCTGTGAAGAGAGTCTCTAGATGAATGTACAGTTTTATGTGACGACAGGGAACTGTCAGCTGTTCTATAGATTAATATATGTGTCATGTGAAGAGATGGAAGAGACAGTCAGCTGTTCTGTATATGTCATGTGTGTCTCTATACAGTAGATTAATGTACATATAGATTAATATAGATGTCTATAGATTAACATACAGATTCTTTGTACAGAGCATACCGTGGGCTACTGGTTAGCGCTTCGGACTTGGAACCGGAGGGTTGCCGGTTCGAACCCCGACCAGTAGGCTTGAGCAAGGCACCTAACCCCTCACTGCTCCCCGAGCACCGCTGTTGATGCAGGCAGCTCACATCATACTGGATTAGTGTGTGCTTCACCTCACTGTGTGCTGAGTGTGTTTCACTAATTCACGGATTGGGATAAATGCAGAGACCAAATTTCCCTAACGGGATCAAAAGAGTATATATACTTATACTATATATACTTTTATATATATACTGAGGAATCAGAAATGGCAGGACACTCAGGAGGACAGGAGACTCATAACCGATTGGAGCTGAAATGGGAACTAAAAAATTAACACTAAATGAGGGGGTGCCGTGTGGGTAACTGTGCGTCCTGCACTTTGCCACGAAAAGATAATTACATTGTTGTGAAATAAAAGCATAACTGACGCATTGCCTCACCTCTGTTTAATTCCACCGTTACCATAGCAATAGCTACGATAACAGTGCATCAGCAGAGAGGAAGTCATATGGCAAATAAACAAACAAGCATATTTTTTAGCTTCATTTGAGCATACAGCATGTGAAGTTGCAGATCTCTCCTCGATCATTAAGAGAGGAGCCTGATCTCGTTTACCCAAAATAGCTGTTCGGGGGTGTTGGCAAGATGGCTCCCGAGTGGTGACTTGCCTTTGAGGACTTTGAGAGGAAACATATAAAGCAGAGACAAGGACAGACACACAGAGAAAGATGAACAGAGTGAAAGAGTGAACAAGAGAGATACTCTGAACAAGAAAGAGAGAGAGAGAGAGAGAGAGAGAGAGAGAGGAGAAGAGAGGAGAGGAGAGGAGGAAGAGGAGATAAATACTAAGAGAGAGAAAAAAAGAGAAGGAGGAGGAGAAAAGAGAGAGATGAGGGCTCCTCTGTGGGTGTCTAGATGTGCTGAGAGAGAAAGAGAAAGATAGAGGGAGAGGAGGAGAAGAAATAGAAGGAGATAGAGGCAGAGAGGGAAAAGGAGAGAGAGGAGTGTGAGAGAAAGAGGAGAAGAGAGAGAAAGAGCAGGAAAGAAAGAGGAGGAGGAGAGAGAGAGAGAAAGAGCAGGAGAGAAAGAGGAGGAGGAGAGAGAGAGAAAGAGCAGGAGAAAAAAGAAAGAGGAGAGAGAAAGAGCAGGAGAAAAAAGAAAGAGGAGAGAGAAAGAGCAGGAGAGAAAGGAGGAGGAGTAAGAGAGAAAGAGCAGGAGAGAAAGGAGGAGGAGTAAGAGAGAAAGAACAGGAGAGACAGAAGAAGAGGAGTAAGAGAGAAAGAACAAGAGAAAAGCAGGAGAGAGAGAAAGAGCAGGACACAAAGCAGGGGAGAGAGAAAGAGCAGGACACAAAGCAGGAGAGAGAGAAAGAGCAGGACACAAAGCAGGGGAGATGTGTGTGTGGGGGCGGTCAGCACGTACCGTCCTCTGTGGGTACGTAGATGTTGAGGTACAGGCAGTCCTCGCTCTGGTCCTGCACGTAGGTGACCACCGTGTCCAGGTTGGCGGTGAACCACACGGGCAGCATGTCGTTGAGGAGGAAGCGGTCCTCCAGGAACTGCGGACAGACGGGGGCAAACTGTGTGGCGTTGCGGATGCCGGGCCAGGACAGGGGCGGCTCGGGCGGCTGGAAGCGGTGCTCGCCAGTAGGGGGCAGTGCGTAGGGGATGCCCAGGTACTGCTCCACGGGGCCCAGGATCTCGTTGGGCAACGCGGTTTTTTGCCCCCGCAGCTTGCCGTAGTTTGTGGTAACGATAGGGTGCTGCTGGGCCGTCGCCGTTGACGACAACCACGTCGCCGCCGCCGCAACGCACCACACCAACAGGTGCACGCCGGTCGCCGGGGCAACCGACGTTGACGGTATCCACGGCAACTCCCCTGATCTCGACATGGTCCAGCAGTGAGGTCAGCAGAGCTGGACGTGGCTTAGGTCCTCCCTGTGTGTGAAGCCCCTCCCTCTCAGGCTGTGATGTCCAGTGGACAGATGCTCCCACCAATCAGATTCCAGATTCTGACACCCCCCATTCCAGGTGGGCGGAGCTCAGGGTGTGTGTGTGTGTGTCGGGGTGTTACTCCACAGAGAAGAGCGAGTGTGTGGATGTCCGTCTCATCCAGTGTCCAAACACCTCCAGGTCAACACGCAGACCTGCAGCACAGAAAACATTGACATCAGTAACAACTCACACACACATACACACACACACACACACACACATACACACACACACACACACACACACACACACACACACACACACACACACACACACACATTCACACACACACATACACCACAGATCAAGGCCGTAGTCATGATGTCAACATTGGGGGGGACCAAATCTGCGGTGGGGTCTGAGGGACCCCCAAACAGAATTTTAATACATTTCCTACCATGCAAAAATATTATTAAAAATCACAAACAAGTCGTTAGTTAGGTCAGTCAATTAGGTTATTCCAAACTTTTGACGGACATAGGCATGGCATGGATGGATTATGAACCCCTGGACACAGATGGCCCCCCCCCTCTGGTGAGTTTTGTGAAAAGAGAACGGTGGAGAAGAAGCAACTTCACGCAGAGGTTTGGAGGGCCCCTGAGCTCTTGGGCCCAGTAAGCCCATTCAGTAATCCATCACTGGACCCTGGACTCCATTTGTGCTCAAAATGTATACTTTAAAAGAAATTACAAAACTAGAGTATCTTTTGATAACCTCTATATTACACAGAATGTGGTTCTTTGACTTTTTACTTACACCTGAAGATTTTCTAAACTAAGGCTCAGACTCATAGGCTTTGGAGCCTAATAAGATTTTGTCTTTTAGTTTAGATTTTATTATGCTGGCTGCTAATCACACAATTTTAACGTAGTTTGAAAGGGACAGGATTCAGGAATAGGCTACTAAGACAGGCCCCTCTCTGTCTGACTCACCCCATGTTACCCCTGTATGCATTATAGACTAGCTTCTGACAGAAATTACGCTTTGTGCCAACATGTAGAAACACTAGGCCTACTACAGCCTTTTAATTGGTGAATGGAGGTGCAAATTCATTTCTTTGGTTATTGTCCATGATTCACATTAACTGTAGGCTATCACATATTGTAAACATTTTTCCAACTTGTGTGTCCACATTTGATCACGCTTTTGCCTGCATGGATTCACATTGAGTGCGATCTAAATAATATGCAAGATGCAAACAATCATTTCTAAGAGGCCTATACACGGTCATTTCTGGCATTACTACTAGCAGATGAATGCATTATTTATGTTGAAAGACATGAAAGAAATGACACAGGCTTGCACAAATTCATCATTTAAAATAAAACGCTTTCACTTTCACTATCATTGCAGAATAGGCTACAATATGGAAAATGTTCCCTTTCAGTCTGATCGGCTCCAAACATGTATGGATGTCCTTAGCCTGTGCTACACCTTTCCAAGAAGTTTTGTGAAAATTGTACCGTAGCTTTTATGATATTGTTGACAGCCCTACCTCACCACGTAGGGTGCAGTAAATGGAAGCTTTTGATAGCGACGCCACTAACTTAAAAAAAACGGAAAAACACCAGGACAAACCACTCAGGGTGTAGGCTAGGATACTCTGGAATCATAGGTCACTAATTTGTGCTATTTATGCTTTGATTACATTTCAGATGGTTTGGTTTCCTAGGCCTAGTATAGCTTTATTCTTTTTTTCTTTTTCTATGTCCGTACACTTTATATTTGAATATTGGGGGGGACACGTCCCCCTCAATGTCTATGGTGACTACGGCCCTGCCACAGATCATCAGAATCAGTAACAACACAGAAGTATAGGGCCCAGAAAACCCTCTGGACGGCAGTATGGGACACAACACTGTTAGTAACAGTGGCCTGAACACACACACACAAAACACTGTTGGTAACAGTGGCCAGAACACACACACACACACACAACACTGTTAGTAACAGTGGGCAGAACACACACACACACAAACAACACTGTTAGTAACAGTGGCCAGAACACACACAACACTGTTAGTAACAGTGGCCAGAACACACACACACACACACAACACTGTTAGTAACAGTGGCCAGAACACACACACAGCGTCAGTATAGTATCTGACCTCACCGACAGCGCAGAGAGACCAAAGCACCAAAACATAGAGACTATCAATATCTATATATTTTTAGTTTAAAGTATTTCAAGTATATTTTCAGGGCTTTTTGTCTTTTATAAAGGACAGTAGAGTGACAGAAAGAGAGAGGGCAGAGATGGGCTGGGATGGGGAAATGGCCTGGGCTGGGATAGGGAAATGGCCTGGGCTGGACTAGAGACTGGGTTCCCGCGGGCAAAGCATAGTGACCACTGATATTAACACAGAGGGATTACACACATCAGCATGTAGGAAATCATCTTCAGTATCTGTTTACGAGTGTGACTCAAAACAGCTGACAACAGCAGACGAATGTGTGTGTGTGTGTGTGTATGTGTGTGTGTGTGTGTGTGTGTGTGTGTGTGTGTGTGTGTGTGTGTGCGCACGCATGCATGTCTGCATGCCTGTGTGTGTGTGAGTGTGTGTGAGCCTGTGTGAGTGTGTGTGAGCCTGTGTGAGTGTGTGTGAGCGTGTGTGTGAGCGTGTGTGTGTGTGTGTGTGTGTGTGTGTGTGTGTGAGTGTAGAGTGTGAATACACGTGCCCTGCTTAAGGTGATGCCTGCATGAGAGGGATTTACTCAGGTTTATGCCTATTCAGCGTGTGTGTATGGGTGCAGGTTATGGCCAAGAAAATTGCTTCAGCATCTGTGTACCGGTATGTGCGCATGTGTGTGTGTGTGTGTGTGTTTTACGGCTAAGGAGATTGAAAAGCATTTTTTCTCAGTTTTGTGTCCACTCAGGATAGCAGTGCACAAGGCAAACGGTCAGGAATGTTAATGACCAAACAACATCACAAATAAACAGCCTCCCAGGGTGTGTGTGTGTGTGTGTGTGTGTGTGTGTGTGTGTGTGTGTATGCCACTGGACCAGTGAGAATAAAGCCGCTGCTTCTCTCGTCGCCTCAACACACATCACTCCCCTGTCACATCAGCCCTAGGTTTAGGACACACACATACAGTACACACAAAGACACACACACATACAGTACACACAAAGACACACACACATACACACACATACAGTACACACCAAGACACACACACATACACACACATACTACATGTCACCTCCTTGTCGCCTTAACACACAACACTTTGTTTGTTACATTACTCCATTAACACACATGTGCCCGTCAACCCAACACACACCACATCCTTGTCGTCACCTTAACACACACCACAGCCTTGTCACCATAACACACACCACATCCTTGTAACCTTAACACACACCACATCCTCGTCACCTTAACACACACCACATCCTCGTCGTCACCTTAACACACACCACATCCTCGTCAACTTAACACACACCACATCCTCGTCACCTTAACACACACCACATCCTCGTCAACTTAACACACACCACATCCTCGTCACCTTAACACACACCACATCCTCGTCGTCACCTTAACACACACCACATCCTTGTCACCCCAACACACACCACATCCTTGTAACCTTAACACACACCACATCCTTGTCACCTTAACACACACCACATCCTTGTCACCCCAACACACACCACATCCTTGTCACCTTAACACACACCACATCCTTGTCATCACCTCAACACACATTGCATGCTCGTTGCTCCAGAGATTGTTGAGCTTAAGGTCGGCAGCCATCAATCTGCGCCTTTAACATGCGATCAATACACTCACGAGACACAGGCCCTCACAGAGATTCACACATGATCACCCTTTCAAGTGTGTGTGTGTGTGTGTGTGTGTGTGTGTGTGTGTGTGTGTGTGTGTGTGTGTGTCTGCGTGTGTGTGCTAGAGAGAGAGATTCACAGATAACAGATAATCACCCTGTCAAATGTGTGTGTGTGTGTGTCAGACATGGGCAGTGACAGCGATCACCCATCACAGATGACCACCCTCTCACATCACAAA
>NC_063211.1:3088020-3090520 GCF_017589495.1 Alosa alosa | reverse complement strand
GCTTTGCTGTCTGTTGGCATACACACACACACACACACACACACACACACACACACACACACACACACACACACACACAGACACACACACACACACACACACACACACAGCATCTGAGGATCCAGCTGAGTGTGTGAGAGTCCAGCTCATCTCATCCATCAGCCTCCTGCAGCTCATTAGGCTGAGTCTGGGGTTGTGTGTGTGTGTGTGTGTGTGTGATCATGTCGGAGACTCCACCACACCACAACATATCACACCACACCTCACCACCACATCACTACACTGCCGCTGGTTCTTTCTCCAGCCCTCACCTGCCATAGATATGGACCCAATCTAGTCTAGATCTCCATGGACCTGATCTAGACTATATATGGACCTGGTCTAGTCTATGGACCCAATCTAGTCTAGATAGTTTAGATGTGGATGTGATCTTGTCCATGGACCTGATCTAGACTATATATGGACCTGGTCTAGTCTATGGACCAAATCTAGTCTAGATAGTTTAGAAGGATGTGATCTTGTCCATGGACCTGATCTAGACTATATATGGACCTGGTCTAGTCTATGGACCAAATCTAGTCTAGATAGTTTAGATGTGGATGTGATCTTGTCCATGGACCTGATCTAGACTATATATGGACCTGGTCTAGTCTATGGGCCTGGTCTCGTCTAGATAGACCTGATCTTGTCTAGATATGGAACTGATATAGTCTATGGACCTGATCTAGTCTAGGTGTGGACCTGATCTAGTCTAGGTGTGGACCTGGTCTGGTTCAAATAGAGCAGATCTGGCTCTGATCTGGCTCTGATCCGGCCCTTATGTAGGCTACACGTGGTCTGCGCTGGAGCTGGTGGCTCTGTGTGTAAGTCCAGCTCCACTCCCGGAGTCAACTGTGATCCAAACATCTGTCACCTGATCACCATTACTCACACACACACACACGCACACACACACACACACACACACAGTTGAATGCAAAGACATACGTGCATCTGGAACATGTCACTAACGGCCACGGGGATATTCTTCACTGAGCACATCCACGGAGATGTGGTAAAGAGCGCGAGCGACGCTCATGCGTTTTTTTGGGGGGGGCAGTACGAGCCGAGCACAGAACATTGAGCAGTTCTCTCACGTACGAGTTCGGGAGAAAGCTATTTCAGCACCAGGAGCACGAGCGATCCGTCCCTTTACCGCGGCGCACGGAGGAACCAGATATCCACAGTACCACCTTGTGGCTTTTCGGTGAACTTGCAGATCAGTTTAGCGCCACAAAACAGCGTCGAAGGGGACCGCAGCCTGTCTGTTATGCTGTCTCCTAACGAGAGGATGAGGAAACACCAAGAGCAAGCGGGGCTACGGACAGTGGACGGGGGTCACGGCGAGATTCGTCATTAGCTCGCACCATGCCCAGGAGCCTTGGTCCAGATGTGACGTGTGTGTTCACAACGCCAGCTGGAGAAATACTGGGGACGGACTGAGTGATGCGCGTGTGTGTGTGTGTCCTTGAAGACGACTGGCAGTTGAGGCTGTTGCTTCTCATCATCCAAATGGTGGTCCGGTGGCCGTTACCACCACAAACATCACGTTTATTTACTCGTCTTGCGCTGCCGACTACGTTTCTCTCGTTAGAGAATAACAGTTCTGAAAACAACTGATTCCACTCATCTTCAAATTCAGCATCTGTAACAATTAGTCATAAAGACTAGCTACAAGTTGTATTCTTAATGTTTTACAAACGACGAGAGCACAGACACGTATTGGAACTTCAAATAAATCCAGCGGAATCGTTTGCCCCAAATGAGCAAGGCTTTAGTGATGCGGTAGCCTGCGACCAACAGGACCGCTTGTTGAAAATAGGGCTTCAACCTGTCCTGAACATCACCATGCTATCAGCGAGGTGCTTTCTGCCATTGTCAACTACTATCAGAAATGTCTAAAGGCCTGTTAATACTTGTCACGCCCGTCAGTCACCGTCCGTTATCTTAGCAAAAAGAGACGAAAACAGGTTGCGTGCACTTTCTCCTCATATCGGAATGGAATGCCCTACAGCGGGACCAATGTGGGATTTCATACGCAAAACATGTCTACCCGCGCACATCCCGACAAAAAACGGGACTCACAGCCAGAAGCGGATGAAAAAAAGAGACCTGAACAGACATTTCCTGCCGGATATTTATGAAAGTAAAACTCAGGAGAGAGGAGAATTGGCTGCTGCTGTTGCCATCAGCTCGCGCCGCTTACCTTTGCGGTTTCTGCATCATGTCGCTCTGCTCATTTAGTCCTGACTTCATGGGTCGGAGCTGAAAGCACACACACACACACAAACACACACTCACTCACTCACTCGCTCATATACACACATACGCGCACACACACCACGCCAGGCGAAATAAAACTCCCGTCTGTTGCCCTGGTACAATCCAAACGCGATCTCACAGCCCAAACGACATAAAAGACACCACGAAATTTCAGCTCAGAAGTGCGGCGATAGCATCC
>NC_063211.1:3040520-3083020 GCF_017589495.1 Alosa alosa | reverse complement strand
TGCAAATATAGGCTGATTCATGTTCCCTTGCATTGTTTAACTGAGGTCCATGGCTAGTCTGGCTTTCATCAGACCAAGCTCAATCTTTTAAGAAATCAAAAAATAAATAGCGGGCAGATCAGGCTGGGTTCACCCAGCCTAGTCCATAGGCAACGATATTGTTTAATTTTCCGATTGAGATATACACGCCTCTGGCTATTCTAAATGCAAAAATGCATCAGGGAGTTATGACAAAACGGTAACTAACAAACTAGATCCTAATAGAAAGTTGTTAGCTTCCCTAAGCTACAGGTAGGATTATATATAGGCCTATTGACAACATAAATTGTCAATAGGCTATGCTGGCTACACAAATAAAATCTCCTTTGAAACCAATGGCTTACGCCTTTACAGTATCAAGCGGACTTAAACTGTCATATCGCGGGCTTAAAAGTTGTAATAACATTCATGCAGCTCCATGAGTCAAGGAAAGCGCCAATGAAGTAGCCACTTCTAAATGGGACCCACTACACAGTAGCTTAAGGTGTTTTGCTAAAGCAGCCATAATGAAATGAAGGTGTCATTGTTTGGATACTTCACACACACGCTTTTTAATTTCACAGACTACAACTACCAAGCTGTAATCAAAGCACATCGATTCCCCTCACACCCTGCACGCACTTAAAACAAAATAAACAGGCTCCTCAGTCTCATGCATGTATAGGCAAAACTGTATCAGACCGGTGTAACGTTGGTAAAATCTTCCATTGCACAGAATGATTTTGTAGCACGTGCAATAAATGACAGTTGAAAGATACAAACAGTGCTGCTATCAATTTGTTTGGTATAACCGCATTTATAGTTTTCTACAAATGCAATCAATCAAATGCCTCCATCACTCAACCAACGCTTAACGGTAACATTACCTAGGTCCTTATTGATATTACAAGATTAACGTATCTGCAGTAAAACCAAGCATGTCCGAAAACATCCTTAGATTTATTTCGGGGCTTCAAGAAGAAATGGGAATTACACTTCATGTGAACATCGTCCCTATCCTTATTAGATGTTAGCTGCGGTAAATTACAGTCCTTGTATGAAGGCCCATTGTTTTTCCAACCCACTTTTAACTTCCAACAAAATTACGCCTCACTGCAACGATCAAGCCATCTAGTGGACAAACGACTACTTCTCGCCAATACTGAAAATGCAGCCATGATGATGATGATGAATATTTATTTTGGCTTTTTTTTTTAATCCTACTGATTTTCATTTTTTTACCGGGGCAAATCACAAATGAGTGATTATGAGCCAGGTTGATGTGGGCCCTTGAGACCAACATACCATAAAAGATTCACAGAGAACTGTGGTTGCCCTACCCTCCTTTCGGGGGTCCAGTCCAGCAGGGGCTGCAGATGAAAACGAAAAATGACGGTTCCATGCTATCCATGTGGGGGTACATGCTCACCAAGTTTTGTGTACCCCGGTCTTTCAGTGTCCCGAATCCTTGTTGGTGTATGCGCCACTAAATGTACACATAAATTATTTTATTGTAAGGCCCCCATGAACGAAAGTACACAAAACTTGGCATGCATTCAGAGGGGTGTCATAATGATCCTACTCTTTAATTTCGTGCAGTTTTGACCTTGTCAGCCAGAGATATTGAGATGAAAACACCCTCATTTTTTGCTTTTAATTTTTAACTAGGTGGCGCTATACATGAAATAAGTGGTAATGGGATGAGTTGACATGCCCCCTAAGACCAACATACAAAAAGGTGGACCTCCTAGGCCCCACGGTTCTCGAGATATTCACAGAAAACTGTCTCCGCCACCTACAGGCCAGTTGGTGTATAGTAACATAAATTAATTTATTGTGTGGCCCCCCATGAACGGAATTCCACAAAACTTGGCGTGCATACATAGGGTGTCATAATGATCCTACACTTCCAATTTTGTGCAGTTTTGACTATGTTAGGTCACAGATACCTTCAATTACACCACCTCATTTTTACTTTTTGTGTTTAACTAGGTGGCGCTATACATGAAATGAGTGGTTATGGAATGGGCTGACATGGCCCCTTGAGATCAACATACAAAAAAAATGGTCCTCCTAAACCCTACGGTTTTCGAGATATTCACAGAAAACTGTGTCTGCCCTACCACCCTCCTTTCGGGGTCCAATTCAGCGGAGGGGCTACAGATCAAAACGAAAACGATGGTTCCATGCTATCCATGTGGGTTACATGTCCACCAAGTTTCGTGGTACCCGGGTCTTTCAGTGTCCCGAATCATTGGACGGAAATTTGGGCATGCGAAAAAAGAAAAAAAAAAAAAAAAAAAAAAAAAAAAAAAAATCTGATTAAACCTATATGACCGCCACAAACATTGTGGCGGTCATAATAAATGGTGCATATTTTGCAGAAAAATGAATGTCTCCTTGTTCATGCCCCCTTTAGTCAATGGTTAGGCTACTAATCAATTCTAATTTACTTTTGAGTATTATAATTGCCACCCACTGACCTTCTTGGTATGGCTGTAGTATCTGTAGTCTCAGTATGCTATACAAGCAATAAGTATGCAGGTAAGTCAGTGACTAGTTAAAAGCAGGGACGGATTAATGAACAGGCCTACCAGGCGAGGGGTCCCAGGAACTCTGGTGCTCGGCACAAAAGATGCTACTGTAATATAGGTTTGTATTGGGTTTGTACATCTCATGTCTGAATGATGTCCATTTATATCCACAAAAGTCACCAGAATCTATCATCTAAGGGACTATTTATCAAAATCTTCTGCCAGGGGAGCTTGACAATTATGTTGATCAGGGCATATATCTTGGTTTAGGGGCCTGCTTACCTCCCAGGGAAAAAAGTTCAGGCTCAGGATTTTTTTCTACCATCACCCCTGTATTTATCTCTATGGCTCTGCTGCCGTGAGTATCAGTAGGTCAGCATAGTCCATATTAAGACGTTAAGACTGCTCCTCTAAACAATTCCCAATCTAACTTAGTCTGTAGGCCTAACTGTTGATTATTAACTGGGGTGATATTAAACCATGAATGTGACATGTTTTTATGGTCTTGGTCTCGACCGGTCTTGACTCCTAAAGGACTCTCGGTCTCAACTCGTCTCGACTCCTAAGGGACTCGGTCGACTCGGTCTCGACCCTAAAGGACCTCTCGACTCCTAAAGGACTCGGCCTCGACTGCCTTGACCTCGGTCTCGACTTGGACTCGGCCCTCAACTCTGTCTCGACTCCTAAAGGACTCGGTCCACTGGACTCAGCATAGGCGGGTCTCGACCCCATCACCATGTGTGACTCGGTGTGTGTGTGTGTGTGTGTGTGTGTGTGTGTGATGTGTGTGTGTGTGTGTGTGTGATGTGTGTGTGATGTGTGTGTGTGTGTGTGTGTGTGTGTGTGATGTGTGTGTGTGTGTGTGTGTGTGTGTGTGAGTGTGTGTGTGTGTGTGTGTGATGTGTGTGTGTGTGTGTGTGTGTGTGTGTGTGTGTGGTGTGTGTGGTGTGTGTGTGTGTGTGTGTGTGTGTGTGTGTGTGTGTGTGTGTGTGTGTGTGTGTGTGTGTGTGTGTGTGTGTGTGTGTGTGTGTGTGTGTGTGATGTGTGTGTGTGTGTGTGTGTGTGTGTGTGTGTGTGTGTGTGTGTGTGTGTGTGTGTGTGAGTGTGTGTGTGATATTATTGATGTGTGTCCCGAGAGCTTCTAAATTTAATATATACATAAATGGCCATACATGTGTGTATGTGTGTGTGTGTGTAGTAGTATAATAAAGGAGCTTCTAGTGTGTGTGTATATGTGCGATGTGCGTGTGTGCATTAATGTGTAATGTGTAATCAGGAACTAGTTATTTAATGGAGAATGTAATGCATTAATGTGTAGTAATGTCTCCCGGGCTTCTAATTTGTGTGCATAATGCGATAATAATATAATGTGAGAAATGGGAGCTTCTGAAGTTGTGTGTGTATGTGTGTCGTGTGTCGTGTGTGTGTGTGTGTCAGACTTCTGGTTGTGTGTGTATGTGCATGCATTATTAGTGAAAATATTAGTAGTATTAGTATGCTTGAGACTTATGGTTATTAGTAATGTATGTGAAATAGACTTCTAGTTGTGTGTATGTGTGCATCGTGCGTGTAATGTGTGTGTCCGGGCTTCTGGTTGTGTGTATGTATCGTGTGTGGGTGTGTGTGTGGTCGGGCTTCCTGGTTGGTAATGTATGTCCATAAAATTATGTGTATCGTGTATTAATGTGTGTGTCGGAGCTTCTAGTTGTGTGTATATATAATATTACATCTTTTGTGTAATATTAATGTAATGTCGAGCTTATGGTTGTGTAATATGTAATACATCGTGTGTAATAATGTGTGTGTGTGTGTCGGGGCTTGTAGTTGTATGTATGTGTGCATGCGTGTGTGTATCGTGTGTGTGTGTGTGTGTGTGATAGGGCTTCTGGTTGTGTGTGTATGTGTGCATGCGTGTGTGTGTGTGTGTGATAGGGCTTCTGGTTGTGTGTGTATGTGTGCATGCGTGCGTGTGTGTGTGTGTGATAGGGCTTGTGGTTATATATATATATGCATACATGTATATGTATATGTATGTAATAAGGCTTATGAATTTATGTAACTATTATATACATACGTGTGTAATATTAATAATAGAGCTTGTAAGTTTGTGTGTGTGTGTGCGTGCGTGTGTGTGTGTGTGTGTGTGTGTGATAGGGCTTGTGGTTGTAGGTGGAAAGGTGGAAATGCTCTGACGGAGTACAGTTTGGAAGAATGGAAGAGAGAATAGCGTGTGTGCAAATGAGTGGATGATGAGCCTCTACATACACACACAAACACACACACACACACACACTAGCCTGTGTGCAAATGAGTGAATGATGAGCCTCTACATACACACAAACACACACACACACACACTAGCCTGTGTGCAAATGAGTGAATGATGAGCCTCTACATACACACACAAACACACACACACACACACACACTAGCCTGTGTGCAAATGAGTGGATGATGAGCCTCTACATACATAGACAGCAGGGGGAGCAGTGGTCATCACAATATGTGTGTGTGTGTGTGTGAGTGTGTGTGTGTGAGTGAGTGTGAGTGTGAGTGTGTGTGTGTGTGTGTGTGTGTGTGTGATGAGGGGTAGCGTTATAGCAGGACTGAAAAGTCGATACCTGCTGAGATTCACTTGACATTTCCTTAGTTCAGGAACCTGAGCTCCTTCTGTTCTGACAAAACCAGGACGAGAAGGCACATAAAACAGATGTGGATGTACACACACACACACACACACACACACACACACTGCCTCAGGCTGCACGCACACACTGCCTGAGCTACCTGAGCACTGCACACGCCACACTGCCTGGCTGCCTTGCTGCCTGGACACACTGCACTGAGCACTTGCTGCCTGAGCACGCACTGCACACTGCACACACTTGCACTGAAACACCTGTGCCACACACACACCTGCACACAGGCTACACACTGCACACACGCACACACGCACTACCCCGGCTACACACACTGCCTGCCTGAGCCTGAGCCACACACAGGCACACGCCTGCACGCACGCACGCAGGCACTGGTACACACCAAACACTGCCTGCCTGCCTGGACACACTGCCTGGTACTGCCTGCCTGCCTGAACTGCAATGCTTGCTGCACGCACTGCCTGCCTGTTCTGCACTGCAGTGCACTGCTGCCTGAACAAAGACACGCACAGACGCACCTGCCCACGCACTGAGCCTGCTGCCTGCTGGCTACTACTGCACCAGTGCCTGCCTGCAGGCCTGCCTGCTGCACACACCTGAACTGCCTGAACCAGGCCTGCACACACACAAGCACACGCACACACACAGACACACACACACACACAGACGCACGCGCCACACAAACACACACACACACACACTGAAACACACACACAAACACACACACACACACACACACACACACACACAAACACACACACACACACACACTGAAACACACACACACAAACACACACACACACACACAAACACACACACACACACAAACAAAACACACACAAACACACACACACAAACACACACACACGCACACACACACACAAACACACACACACAAACACACACACACACACACACACAAACACACAGAAACAGGCACACACACACACAGAAACACACACTGCACTTACCACACACACACACACACACTCTCTCACACACACACACACACACGCACCTCTCTCTCTCTCTCTCTCACACACACCACCTCTCTCTCTCTCTCTCACACACACACCACCTCTCTCTCTCACACACACACACCACCTCTCTCTCTCTCTCACACACACACACGCACACACACACACACACACACACACACAGAAGCCGAGAGGGCTGTGAAACAGACAGTGGCTGCAGGCGTAATCTGACTTTAGCACTTTTCCACATGATGAAACTTTTCTCTTGGGCTGCCAGGCCTGACCTGCTCTGTCATCTCTGTCAAAAGTTTAGCCCTGGCCAGCTCATATAGCAGCCAATTCTGGGAGGCGTGCATCAACTGTGTGTGTGAGAGAGTGTATATTGTGTGTGTTGGTGTCTGGCATGTGTGTGTGTGAGAGAGAGAGAGAGAGAGGTGTGTGTGTGTGTGTGTGTGTGTGAGAGAGAGAGGTGTGGTGTGTGTGTGTGTGTGTGTGTGTGTGTGAGAGAGAGAGAGTGTGTGGTGTGTGTGTGTGTGTGAGAGAGAGAGAGAGAGAGAGAGGTGGTGTGTGTGTGTGTGAGAGAGAGAGAGGTGGTGTTTGTGTGTGTGTGTGTGTGTGTGTTTGATCCTAATGCCACTACACCACCTCATATCTGCCGGCGAAGTGCAGAGAACTTAGAAAAGATAGAAGCGATCAAACTTTGTTTGTGTGTTGAGAGGTGTGTGCGTTTTGTGTGTGTGAGGAGTGAGAGAGAGAGAAAGATAAAATGGTGTGTGTGTGTGTGTGTGTGTGTGTGTGTGTGCATGGGAGTGTGTGTGTGTGAGAGAGTGTGCAGTGTGTGTGTGTGTGTGTGTGTGTAGAGAGAGAAAGTGTGTGAGGAGAGAGAGACAGAGAGAGAGAAATTTTGTGTGTGTGTGTGTGTGTGGAGGCCAGGGCTGTGGTACTGGTGCTGCTTGAGCAGATGGTGAATATTGCAGGATCATTAGAGAGACACCTGCTTCGCTGCTTTGGCACTGCTGAGAACCAGAACCGGTAATCATCCGAACCGGGCCAAGACATTAGGAAACCAGAGGAACCAGAGTGGATTAGAAGGCAGAGCAGCACTGCTCTGGACATGAACACTGGAGTTCAGGGCTATATTACAGGTTACTGGTCTGGAGATCATAATTATATTACAGGTTGCTGGTCTCGAGATCAGGGACTATAATCCAGGTTGCTGGTCTGGAGATCAGGGCCATATTACAGGTTGCTGGGTCTGGAGATCAGTTGCGGTCAGTCCCTGTTGAGTACAGACTGTTATACACGGGCAGCCGTGGCCCATTGGTTAGCGCTCGGACTTGTAAACCAGATAGCTGTCATTCAATCCTCACCAGGCACGGCTGAAGTGCCCTTGAGCAGCCACTCTAACCCCACTGCTCCTCGAAAGCCACAGTAGCAGGCAGCTCATCAGCTGATTAGTGTGTGTTGTGTGTTCACTGCACTGCGGTGTAGCAGCATTGTATCCAACACACACACACACCTCTCTCACACCACACCTCTCTTCACTACTCCGTCAAATTCAAGATTAAGATTAATTGAGTTTAAAATGACCTTTGTTTTAAAGCCCTTAGTTAGTTTAGCCCCACCTTACATCTCTGAACTTTCTGCCCTCACACTCTACTACCAGGGTCACTCAGGTCACAAGACCAACTACTGCTTTGTTGTCCCATCGACAACAAAAACCTGTACCTAGCTTTTTCAGTTGCTCCAAAGCTCTGGAATACCCTTCCTCCACATATCAACCTCCCTACACTACTTCCTTTCAGATCCAATCTCAAGACATATTTTTTTCTCATCAGCTTTTAATACAGTATGATGTTCTGGTCTTGTTTTAATGTTATTATTTATTTTATTTATTTATATATATATATATATATATATATATATATATCTTATTTATCTAATGCTGTCTTGCTACGACAATCACACTTATGTTTTTGCAGATGCATGGCCTTTGTGTAGATGGAAGGCCTTTGTAGATGTATGGTCTTGTGTGGCGGTTATTCGGTGTAGATGTATGGGCCTTGTGTAGATGTATGGCCTTGTGTAGATGTATGGCCTTTTGTAGATGGTCTCTTTGTGTAGATGCATGGCCTTAGTAGATGGTCTTTGTGTAGATGTGGGCGGTCTTGTGTAGATGTGTATGGCCTTTGTGTAGATGTATGGCCTTTGTGTAGATGTATGTATTCAAGATGTATGGTAACTTTGTGTAGATCTTCCCTTATGTCGCCTTTATTGTAGATGCTTATGTGGCCTTTGTGTAGATGTATGGCCTTTGTGTAGATGTATGGCCTTTGTGTAGATGTATGTAGATGTATGGGCTTTGTGTAGATGTGTGTAGATGTGTGTAGATGTGTGTAGATGTGTGTAGATGGGCTTTGTGTAGATGTGTGTAGATGTGTGTAGATGTGTGTAGATGGGGTGTGTGTAGATGTGTGTAGATGTATGGTCTTTGTGTAGATGTGTGTAGGTGTGTGTAGATGTGTGTAGATGTGTGTAGATGTGTGTAGGTGTGTGTTTGTGTAATAGATGTATGTTTGTAGATGTGTGTAGATGTGTGTATTATTATGTGTGTATGGTGTGTGTAAATGTGTGTAGATGTCTTATATGGAAAAGCTTTATTATGGAAATGTGATGTGTGTGTAGATGTGTGGATTAGTGTGTAGGTGTGTGTGTATAGATATTATTATTAGATGTATGTAGATGTTATGGTCTTGTATGGAAAATGTAGATGTGTGTAGATGTGTGTATGTAGATGTATGGTCTTTGTGTAGATGTGTGTAGATGTGTGTAGATGTGTGTAGGTGTGTGTAGATGTGTGTAGATGTGTGTAGATGTGTGTAGATGTGTGTAGATGTGTGTAGATGTGTGTGTAGATGTGTGTAGATGTGTGTAGATGTATGGTCTTTGTGTAGATGTGTGTAGGGTTGTGTGTAGATGTGTGTAGATGTGTGTAGATGTGTGTAGGTGTGTGTAGATGTATGGTGCTTTGTGTAGATGTGTGTAGGTGTGTGTAGATGTGTGTAGATGTGTGTAGGTGTGTGTAGATGTGTGTAGATGTATGGGCAGATGTGTGTAGATGGAGTTTGTGCTTAGATAATAGCCGTCTTATAGTCTTTGTATGGAAATGTGTAGATGTGTATGGAAAATGTGTGTAGATAATGTAATGTAGATGGTCTGTAATGTGTAGATGTGTGTAGATGTGTGTAGATGTGTGTAGATGTGTGTAAGATGGGCCTTTGTGTAGATAGTAATGTGGAAATGTATAGATGCTTTGTGTAGATGTGTATAGATGTAAATAATAATATGATAGATGTGTGTGTGTAGATGTGTGTAGATGTGTGTAGATGTATGGTCTTTGTGTAGATGTGTGTAGATGTGTGTAGATGTGTGTAGATGTGTGTAGATGGGCTGTGTGTAGATGTGTGTAGATGTGTGTAGATGTATAGTCTTTTGTAATAATATTACTTAAGTACGTAATATGGAAATGTGTAGCAAATGTAATATATATTAGGTAATAATGTAAGAATTATGTGTAAAATAATATTATGGAAATGTATGGAATGTGTAGAATGTAAATGAAATGTGTGTAGATGTCAATATGGAAATATGCCTTTTTGTAGTAGATGTAGATGGGTCTTTGTATGGAAATGTGTGTAGATGTGTGTAGATGTGTGTAGATGTGTGTAGATGTATATGTGTGTAGATGTGTGTAGGTGTGTGTAGATGTGTGTAGATGTGTGTAGGAGATGTGTGTAGGTGTGTGTAGATGTGTGTAGATGTGTGTAGGTGGGCTGTGCTGCAAGGTAATGTGTAGATGTGTGATATATAGCCTTTATTATGTGTGTATGGAAAGTATGGAAATGTAGATCTGTGTTTAATATGTGTGTAGATGTGTGTAGATGTGTGTAGATGTGTGTAGATGTGTGTGTGTAGATGTAATGTGTAAATAATGTGTAGATAATAATATAGTAATATATGGAAATGTAATATAGATAATATGTAAATTAGAATGTGTGTAAAATAATATGATAATAATAGTGATAATATTATGGTATGTGTAAATATTAATAGCAAATGTAGATGTGTGCAAATAATAATATGGAAAATAATGTAGAAAATGTAAAATAATAATATAGATAATAATAGAAATGTGTGTAGGAAATGTAATGTAGTAATAATATAGATAATATTAATATAAATGTGTGTATGGAAAATATTATGTAGAAGTGTGTATAAATAGTAATAGAAATGTGTGTAGATGTGTTTAGATTAATGTGTAGGTGTGTAATAGATAATGTTTAAATGTATTAATGTGGGGTGTGTGTAGATGTGTAGATGTGTGTAGGTGTGTGTAGATGTGTGTAGATGTGTGTAGGTGTGTAGATGTGTGTAGATGTGTGTAGATGTGTGTAGGTGTGTGTAGATGTGTGGTATTATTGTTGTGACTTATTAGCACCTTTTCTTAGTGTTTGTTCAGCACTTTGACCCCTGTTGTTTTTAAATGTGCTACATAAATAAATGACTTGACTTGACTTGACACTGTAAAAAATGATCTGATCAAAAAGTTATGATAACTTATATATGTCATTATATGGCAGCCTGGATTCTATGGACTTAGAATGCAGGGTGGGGTAGAATAGAGGTGATGGGAGGAGTGAGGGGTAGAATGGTGGTGTGGGAGGAGGGTGGGGTAGAATGGTGGTGTGGGAGGAGTGAGGGGTAGAATAGAGGGAGGGGGTAGAATAGAGGTGGTGGGAGGAGTGAGGGGTAGAATGGAGGTGTGGGAGGAGGGAGGGGTAGAATGGAGGTGTGGGAGGAGGGAGGGGTAGAATAGAGGTGTGGGAGGAGTGAGGGGTAGAATAGAGTGAGGGGTAGAATAGAGGGAGGGGTAGAATGGAGGTGTGGGAGGAGGAGGGGTAGAATGGAGGGTGGGAGGAGGGAGGGGTAGAATGGAGGTGTGGGAGGACCCACTCCCCCAGATCTGAGAGGACACTGAAGTTGTTCACCCTTGCAGTAACCTCCCAACATTGCACCTACAAACATGCACACTCACAACGGAAAGCCCAAGAAGACTCTTTTATTAGCCTGAAAACATGCCAAGGTTTATAATGACTGAGGCATAAGTAGCATGTACATCTTGACCCAAACATTCACACTATTTCTTTTTCTGCTTTTCAAGGCCCACCGTGGGACTCTGGCGACAGCCATGAAGGGGATGCAACTTGGCCTACTGATAGACTATAAAGGTGACAACCAGGATGCCTTTCCACGTGAAGTCTTCAATGTGGCAGTTGTGGTTGAGGAGATTGTTGTGCTTCACCTTAACCTTGAGTATCCACAAGCCATCCAAGCCTCTGCCAGAGTCCACGGCATCCGAAACAAGCTCCTGAGGTATAATTTGTAAACCATGCCCCACCCGAGAATAGGATGGGTTTTATTTTTCCTTTGTTTTTGTTGACATGCATACCAAAGTTCAAGGCAAAGGCACTTAAGCAAACAGGAGAGGAAAAGCCCAGATATTTGTTGGACTTGATACATTTACTTTTGTTGGACTGAATACATTTAATGCTGAATATTGTTTGTGTACCAGCTGTATTCTGAAGTTTTAGTTTGTTTGTGTTTGGGGTTCAGCACAGCTTTTGGTATAAGTCAGCTGGATCTGTGTGAGATTACTGTTAATAGGTAAATTTAAAACCGTTTCAATATTTCAGTGTTGTGTAAGGAAAAAAGCTAATGCTTTTAAAGGAATGTATTTTCTATTGAGTTAATATGACTAGTGTTTAGTACAGCTTTGGGTGACCTAATGCAACATGACAAGCAGAGGGGTTTGCACAAGTGTTTTTTAGTTTCCCCTCAAAGCAGACTTCAAAATTGTTGTTATCAAAAAAAGTATTGATTACAAGTGTGTGTGTGTTCATGCAGGCAAACACCCAGAGTCGGAAACTACTGCTGTACTTTTCAAGTGTTTATGTGTAGCCTATATTGGCTTCACATTGGTTTTAATAAAAGAAAAATTGTACTCAAATTTGTGTTTGTGTTTTTGTGCGTTTTTATAATTAATTGTTAAGTGAGAACAATACATACTTTTAGATAATCTTAACTTGATATTCTAATTCAAAGACATTATTTAATTGAAATTACAAGGTTGAACCCACTAATGGGGATAAGTGAACAGAATGCTTATTAATGAGTTCACTTTATTTTGAACTTGAATAACAAAGTTGAAACAACAATAATTGTACAGTCATGTTGACTCAGAGAAGGCAATTCAAAGCTTAACAAGACTCAATATGATGAGTTAAAACAATTGATTAATCTATTTTGTTTTTACTTGAAATTTTGAGGCAGCTGCTTAACTTATGATTTTAAGTAGAATCAAGTAGATATTTTTTACAGTGTGTGTGCTGAGTGTGTTCTACTCATTCACGGATTGGGATAAATGCAGAGACCAAATTTCCCTCACGGGATCAAAATAGTATATATACTTATACTTACATGCTGGGTCTGTACTGACTGCATACACTCTTAAAATGAATGTGTTGAACAACACAACTTGCGTGGGATAAAAGAGAGTTGATGTTTTTTTGGTTCTGCTCCTAGATGTAACCAGTTCCCTGTGTTATGATATGACGACTAAAACAGAAGCTATGATATTCCAGCCTCCTGGAAGCATCTCTGCCTTCTGCTAACAACTGTCTCTCAGGAGAACACTGCAATGGTGGGGGGAAATATGTGTGTGTGTGTGTGCGTGCGAACGTGTGTGTGTGCGCGTGTGTGTGTGTGTGTTTGGGGAGTTTTCTGCTGTTTTTTTGGGATTGCAAATTTATTTTTCTCTCTCAGCTTCAGTATTGTCTGACTGAAGTGTATGAAAGTGTGTGTGTGTGTGTGTGTGTATGTTTCTTTATAACAGAGAGTGTCTTGCTCACTGAGCCGACAAAATAATTGTAACTGGCACAGGAGAATCCACTTCAAAATCATTCCCAACCCTACAGAACATCTACTTTACTTAATAAATATGGATGCAAAGTCTCAATGAATATTAATAAATATATGCAATATTAATGAAAGTATGAATAAATGATCTGTTATTAAGTTACTGTGCCCTAATAAATTACAGAATAAGTTTCTCAGCTTTTTGTTTCTTTATTTTTCCTAATTTCATGCAAATTGCAGATGTGGTGCAAGGAGAAGTCACACGAGCCCTCCACGGTAACCACGCACGGCAACCTCCACGGTAACCAGATTCTGCGAGCGCATCTCTACCACCACCAGGCTGGGAACACGAGCACCAATCAGAAGAGCGCAACTCCTCAATGCCGCATGTCTACGCATGTTATTAGCACAGAGCTCATAGAGAACACTGACTACATTATACACCTGTTATTGCATTGCATGTAAATGCAGTGGACTATTATCACTGTTCTTCTTAATTGCATTGCATGTAAATGCAGTGGACTATTATCACTGTTCTTATTATCTGTTTTTATTATTCTTCTTCCGACCAAATTTGACGTTTAATGACACTAAAACCACTGAACCGTTTGACGTCATTCAAACACTCCTACAAAGGTCTTGTAACGGACAATTGTACAATGTATTTTTTACATTTGTGAACTTTATACTTTTTGAGATATTTACGATAAAAGAGCAATAAATTCCCATTGAGTTAACATTGACCACTGTGGCGGCAACTTTTAGCATTATGACGTGACCTGCAGCTGAATGAATCAACCACTGCACTACAATCTTTCTACCACTGGAGCTGTGAGTCTTCTGAACGTTCATCTTATCGCCTGCTGTGATCCCACTTTACTTGCTCGTAAGTTAACTGTCCTTCAAAGGCACATTTCTCTAATTACAGACAAGGTAAGTGGTCCGATTTTTGGCATTTGACTCATTTATGTCGTCAAACATTATGTTGTATGAAATGATAGGTCACAAATAGCCAATTATTAACGTTATATTATTATATAATAACGTTAGGGGAATAGTTAACGTTAGCACTTGATCTGTTGATATTTAATATGTAAGGAAACCCACCTAATCAATGTTAATATGTCGTCAACTTTAAAGTGACCGGTTAGTTGTAGGTTTCGATAACGTTAGCTGAAGACAATCAAACCTAACGTTGCTCCCAGCTAATCACTGACATTAACATTACATTTGCTCCCAGCTAATCACTGACATTAACGTTACATTTGCTCACTAACCAGCATTAAAGTTAACCAGATAAAGTAGCCTAATCATATTGTACGGATACTATCTGACTCTTGATTAAATACACCTGTGGAAAGGGACCTGATTCTGTTTGGAAACGGACCATATGACCAAAGTATTGTTAAAACACACTACAGAAGTTGAGGTATAACGTTTGTGTTGTTAACATAGGCTACAGAGTATGTTTACTTGGCCTAGGCTAACGTTACTCATTTCTGCATTATTCTGGCCTAAAAATTAAAGCGTAGCCTGGCACACGAATCAAGCTTCCCAGTTGTAGTACATCCTAGAGTAGGCCTACATTGTAATCTGTAGAAAAAGACAGACCTAGCAAGTTAAGTTAATGATGTTATTACCACACAGCCAGGTTGGGAACATGAGCATCAATCAGCAGAGAGAGAGTAGCTCCTCCACACTGCATGTATACACTTGTTATAAACCATGTTATTAACGCAGAGGTCATAGAGAACCCTGGCTAAACAATAGGCATGTTATAAACCATGTTATTAACGCAGAGCTCACAGAGAACCCTGGCTAAATTATAGGCATGTTATAAGCCATGTTATTAACGCAGAGGTCATAGAGAACCCTGGCTAAACTATAGGCATGTTATAAACCATGTTATTAACGCAGAGGTCATAGAGAACCCTGGCTAGACTATACACTTGTTATAAACCATGTTATTAGTGCAGAGCTCACAGAAAACCCTGGCTACACTATACACTTGTTATAAACCATGTTATTAACACATAGCTCACAGAGAACCTTGGTACTGCATTATAAACATGCTACAGTTTTACCCAAGATGATTTACGCAGCATAGTGTATTTACACTGAATTAAATGTGTGTTGACGACTTTTCTGAAATATACCACAGGAGGGATACTGTCCAGCAGGACGACTCTTTTGAGTCTGAGAGAAATAAGAGAAGGGATCGTTTGTGAACATCAGAGGCCTGCTGCTTATCTCTCAGATGTCTGATATATTACACATGTTACACAACATGCGGATGAATGACGCGTGAAAAACAGAGTGATTTATTAAACTAAATTGCTGTGTGTGTGTGTGTGAACAGAGTAATGACTGTGTATAAGCGTGTGGGTGTGCATTTGTGTGTGTATAAGCGTGTGTGTGTGTGTGTGTGTGTGTGTGTGTGTGTGTGTATGTATGAGTTTATGGGTGTGCATTTGTGTGTGTATAAGCGTGTGTGTGTGTGTGTGTGTGTGTGTGTGTGTGTGTGTGAGGTGAACCCAAATGAAGCGTCTCTAAACGAGGCACTCATTAAGGCCCTGTGATCTCTCAAAGCGCTGAACTTGACTAAATTATGCAAATGATGCTGAGCACAGATCTGTGGCAACCGCCACTAACCGCCACAGTCTTCTAACTCCGGGCTTCTGAGAAACACACCTCTGGTCGACACACACACACACACACACACACACTCTGGGCTTCTGAGAAACACACCTCTGGTCCCCCACAGACTTTTCACTAGGGTTGGGCACCGAAACACGGTTCTAATATGGCACCGGTGCCAACGCAAACGGTAGTAACTGCATCAGATAACAACGTGGATTTCGGTGCCTCATTTCGGTGCTTAAATAACTTTCTTTTTTTTTTTACCACGAGGCATCACTGCATGTCATGCGCCATCTCTAACGTCTTGCTCTGATAGCAACACATCCAGATACAGTTAGCTAACATAAACACTGGATGTATAAACCAGAGGGGTGCACCACATAGGCGAGGGGACAGTGTCTGACAGCTTGTGTGAGCCCAAGTAGCTTACTTTAAAGCGATATCGCAAGCTCCTGTCAAAATCTAGCAGTGGGCCTAAACACAAGCAAAAGGCTATGAAACAACATCAACAGTAGCCTATACCTTACACAATATCCTTGCTAATGCGCTAACTGGCATTTGTTTGAAATGTTATCAGCAAAGTTGTAAGGTGAAAACTTTATTTCACGGTGTGTTCTAAACAACATAATGACATGATATTAATCTTTCATGTGCATGAGGCCCATATAGCATCACAATGAATATGAAGATCATGTTAAAAGTTAGCTGGCAAAAACATAAATATGTGACCAGGCATGGCAAAACCAGGCACATGTCTTCCCAGAGACATTTTGAGTTATTCACAGATTCTGAAAGTGTAGTTTCAAAGCTATCCAATGATGTCTCACTCGTGGAGTTCTGATAATATTTGAATATAGCCATTTTAAAGTATACACATCTCAAAGCTACAAGCTGAGAATTCAGGCTTTTCAATTTGACTACTTTCTCCCTCAATCCATGGGAGGGGAACACAATGGTCCTCATTTACATGACATTAAGATCAACCCTCCCCCCTGTCACGGTCACTGATTTGTCAGCCTGCAGTGCTAATGATCCATTGAAACTATCTGTAATGGGTTACAGAACCAGCTAGTAGCAATGGATAAAGTAGTCTAAAACAAACATTAGATCATGTTTGCAAACCATGTTATTTTGAATGAACACCCAGTGCAAGGCACCAAGTTGGCAATGGATTTAGCAGGTTTAGCAATGGATAAAATAGTCTAAAACGCGAACTAAACAAACATGAGATCACGTTAGCAAACCCTGTTAATTTGAATGCACACAGATAAGGCACCCTGCCATCAGTCAAAACAAGACATTTTCGCATTATTCAAATTAATTGCCCACCAAAACTATCTGTAATGGGTTTTGGCTAGTAGCCTATGGTGCCAATAGATAATGACAGTAGGCCTACGTTAGCTAGTAGCAATGGATAAAGTTTCTAACACACAAACTTTATCCCCGTCAAATGTAACTGTGGAAATAGCATCTGATATCTTACGATCTAGTTCCTCTGCTGCCAGACTGAGAGATTCTTCCTTGTTGTAATTATCTTCGGCTAAGGTCAGTTCTAGATTAGGGATGTTCTCCAATGTAATGAAGTCGCCTTCATCATCAGATTCAGGTCATCTGCAATCCGCTGTGCTTTGTCCATCTCCATTCCAATTGTAAACAAACAGCATGCTGGTTCAGTAAGTAGCCATGAGGTTACTTCTAGCATACAGCTGATTGGCGACAAAACAAAAGAGCACTAATAGTCACACCCAATTCAAACGCTGGTTTACTTCCTGAAACTTAACCATTTTCAAAGACAAAATATACACTTTTAAAGCAACCAATGCTGTTATCTGAAACATGGAATTGCTTCTTTAGGACTTCAACTTATCAGGGCCATATCAGAGTCATATTAGAGCCATAGGGCCATATCAGAGTCACATCAGGGCCATATTAGGGCCATATCAGAGCCATATCAGGGCCATATTGGGGTCATATCAGGGCCATATCAGAGCCATATCAGGGTCATATCAGAGCCATATCAGAGCCATATCAGGGCCATATCCTATCAGAGCCATATCAGAGCCATATCAGGGCCATATCAGAGTCATATCAGGGCCATATCCTATCAGAGCCATATCAGGGCCATATCAGAGCCATATCAGGGTCATATCAGAGTCATATCAGGGCCATATCAGAGGCTGGCGACCTGCGCAGATCACACCCATCTTGTTCTGTTTTCCGGTCTGTGATGGAGGTCTGTGACACCCAGAGTGTGATGTCCGGCACTGTGCAGCGTATATGTGTGTGTGCTGTGTGTGATGTGCGGTGTGTGTGTGTGACGGTCCAGAGCTGTGTAGTGTGTGTATGTGCTGTGTGTGATCTGTGGTGTGCTGTGTGTTGTGCGTGGCGTGTGTGTGTTGTGCGTGGCGTGTGTGTTCTGTGTGGTGATGTGTGGGGCTTGGCAGTGTGTGTGTGTGTGCTGTGTGTGATGTCTAGTCAGTGTGTGTGTGTGTGCGTGGGCTGTGTGTGATGTTTAGTGTGTGTGTGCTTTGTGAAATGTCCAGCGTGTGTGTGCACACACGCACACACACACACATACACACAGATATACTGTACAAATATGCATACACACATACGCATACACACATACGCACACACACACACCCACAAATGCACACACCCGGGGACTACAGATTAATGCAAAATGCACTTCTTAATGATCTTATTCCAGTGTGTGGTTCTCTCTCATTACCTCTAACTTCTCTTCAAAAACGACTCTGCATACCAACAGCACTGCATGTGAAGCAGCTTTCTCCCTACAGTCACAATCTTAAAATTCATTAAAAAAAGTAACACAACTTTTATTTAATGTATAATAAGGGTTGATTGTTATACATACTACAATCACATCTCATATTCATGTCACAGGGTGGCTACTCTCCCCACACTTCAAGGATTCAACACATTTTATTCCTCACTCATATAGCGATGCTAATGTGGAATGTGTATTGAAATGGCACTGGCTATTTTGAAAGCCAGATGAATATGTTCTGGTAAATGCTCCCAGTAGCCGTCCATGTGGGCTTTCTGGAGAGAGAGAGAGAGAGAGAGAGAGAGTAGCGGTAGCTTGCGGGCACAGAGGAACAGTGGGGCGTGCTGTGGTGGCATATCCAGTGTTTTATATAGATCAGTGAGAGGACTCACTTTGTCACGCCTGTCCACCGCCAGCTCTCATTCCTTGCGTCATACCTGTGATTGACAGCTGCCACACACACACACACACACACACACACACACACACACACACACTCACTCACTTATGTACATACATCTCTGAGGCTCTGGGGACTCTGATGAGAGGAAAGAATGACAGAGACGGAGATTGATAGATGATAAAGAGGGTGAGATAGAAATAGAGACAGAGAGAGAGAGAGAAAGTGTGTGAGAGAGACAGACAGCACAGCACATCATTGAAGAAACAAATAAAGGACTGCACAATGCTTGCGGGAACATCCAAAACGTTGATATCATCCTACATGAAGTCATCTCTCCAAAACATCTATTTGACACAGTCCACCTAAACAAAAAAGGAGTAAGCTTGCTGGCAAGAGAAATAAAAGACAGTGTTTTAAGAAGAAAGCGGACTCCCATCCACAGAGAAAGAAGTTATAATCCTCCACGCACACCAGGAACATCCAGGCCTGATGCTTCTCGCACAACCTACAAAAATACAAGACCCAGGGTTACAACAGCAATATATCCCCAGAACTACAACAAACACAGGGACACACAACCCACCTACTCCCCAGATGCTCCTCACTTTGATTCCCGATGGTATAGGCAGGGGCGCAGGAGGCTCGGGGGACGTGGGGGATATGTCCCACGCAGTGCTGAAGAGACAGCACGGGGGACGTGGGGGATATGTCCCACGCAGTGCTGAACAGACGGCACAGGGGACGTGGGGGATATGTCCCACGCAGTGCTGAAGAGACGGCCGTCGTCCCCCTCACTTTTGATAAGGAAAAAAGCCTTATATACGCTAAATAAATAATAACCTATAGGGTTTACGCTAACTATGCAAAACTCCCCATTAACAGCATCACATCACTAACCACAGCCATCTACAGTACTGTAAGACTGCACAATCTCATATTCACTCTGTTGGATATCGGAAGCCAGTTTGTCTACTAACAACCATCATTAGAGATGCTTTTCGTTTGGAGCGGCATACTGGTAGGCCATCAAAAGCATAACATTTTCTTTTTGGTTTGGGATCTAATTTACTTTTGGACTGTTTGATTATATTGCAAAATGTTGGGACTGATGGGCACTGAACTCTGGGAGATATTTGATGGTTCACTGTTATGTTTCATGCAGTTGAAAAAGTGTCAGGATTTCCACCGCTGTTTATTGCGAGACAAGGCAGCTATTCATTGAATAGGGGTTGTGCTGTAATAGAAACCTTTTTGTGTAGCCAAGTAGCCTAAATTGAGTTATTGTTTAATTATGCATGATTTAGTAGGCTACTTTTTATTAAATTTGTAGGCTGGAATGCCTTGAGTCACGCATAACAATTCGTTAAATGTAGTAGGCTTCAGCCTCTGGCAATTAGCTTCGAAAGGGCGGCAAGACAATGAGCTTGAGAACGTGTGTTGGAGACCCATGGTAGGAAAACGACTTTATTAATCCAACCACCAATATAATAAAATATTAAGAAGAGGTGTTATTTCATTGACTTAAATCGAAGCAATGTCTTCTAGTGCTGGTGGACTGATGGCAATTGTTGGTATGGTATAGACAAATATTAGCCTGACGAGCCAGACCCACATTAAAATGTAGGGTCTGGGCACTCACCGTTCGCAGTGCTCAGTCCGAGGGGCGGAATAATCAGTTGTCTTTCAAATTCCCTCTGCACGCAATAGGACAGCGGCAGCGCTATGAGTCCCATGTGTTTCCCACCAGCGGAGCTAGTTGGCTAGTTCAAACGTTTGCCAACTTAATAAAAGCTTAACTCGTGTCACACTGTTCGCCAACAGCAACATCCATCTTATTATGACCGCCGTTAGCGGTGATATATAGATTGTCAGTTTGTAATTGTAGTTTTTTTTTTTCCTGTCATCTACTTCCTGAATTTTTGGTCAACGATACCCGGGACACCGAACCACCGGGGCACATGAAATTTGGTGGGTATGTAGCCCCACTAAACTTTTACGGAAAAATTTCGTTTCGTCCCGGGGGCCACTCCCCCCCCCGTGTTGGGCCCCCCGAACCACAAAAAAAGCAGTTTTTCCTAAATAACTACCTGAACCGTGGCACTGAGGATGAAGACAATATTCTACAATCTATTCACCTTTTCAGCACCAGTAGGCTACTTTCTGTGCAGCCGCACACACACTCAGGCATGCCAAACAAGCATACACAAAAGTTTCAAGAGTGGGGGATGGAGTAAAATATGGAGACAAATTGAAGTGTGATTTATTTTCGCGAACGGATGTACAGGACTGGCGGCGGTCATATTTTTGTACGCTATGCGGTACATCTAGTTTGTTTTCATGTAGCAGGGAATTCAAGCCAAACCGTTGCAACGCTGCCATCAATCATTATGTTAAGCCCATCTAACGACTCTATACACGATTTCATTGGCCTGATTAAGTTTCGATTTCTGGAGCTCACAAGCCAACGGAGAGTTGCTAGACTAGCCCTGGCAGCAAATTGAAGCAAATGTAATTTGCTGCCGCTAGAGGCGCGTCTAGATTTCTAGGCTAGGCAAATATGGGAACCTGCCTTTATTTGTCCGGCTATAAATAGAATCAATCCCGGGCATAATTTGAGGATTTATGGTAGCCTATCTCCTGCTCAACGTGACATTAGCTGTTATGTTTATTGATAACAAACTCAACTAGCCTACTGATCAACTCGTTTTCACTAGCCTAACCATAAAATACAAGTATATAGGCCTACCCAAAGTTTTTGTTCTAAGACATTTATTTCAAACATAATTTCAAGACACAAATTGGATACTTCAGTTACCTTGGTGCATAAATCCCAGAGAGTAGGCTACCACACCCCAGAGTGATGGGCCTTTCTTACAGCGTTCAGTGTGGGGGTATAAACAAGCTGAGGATTTAAGCGGTGTCACGCCTGGCTGTCACAGACATGGGGAGCTCTTTGAAGCTTGGGATAATGTGGTACAGTTACTACAGTAACAGTATTTTATTTTACTTCTTATGTAATATATTTTTTTTTTTTCAATTTTATAAATGCTTTGTTTAAATGCTGTAGGAACAAATAGTAGTTGATTATAAAGGCAACTTTCTGTTGCAATTTTCTGTGTGTTCTGGACTGATAACTTGTTAAGCCAACATGTTCTAACATTGCATAAATATTAACTGCAGACACATAGTGGAGAGTTGATTTGGTTTATACCAGACAATTTAGGTACTGCAGGCCTAACTAGGCTATTTGATCATGTAGTCTATGTTTGGATCATAGGCATGATGATTCATTCATGGCTTCATAAAATATCAGCATCATGTTGCTTTTAGAGTATTCTACCATTGGCCCAAGTAGTGTAAAATAAATCTAAAAAAATTAAATAAAAGTAGAATTGCACATAGCAAAAAGCTGGTCTGAGGGCAGATCTGGCGTTGTGCTCATCTCACAGTTTTGACCATTTTAATCAAAAAATATTCAACACAATTGAAAACAATCAATGGTATTATCTTAATATTCTGGAAAGTGTAAAATATGATGGTCGAAAGTGGGCCAGAGGTGGCGATCCGATATCTGGAAATCTGATCTCACTATGGGTTTGTGTTCACAATTTGGTCCGCCTCACTTTCAAAATATCTCCTGCGCCCCTGGGTATAGGCCTACTGGTTCCAGACAGACAACAGGTGTGTCTACGCCAAATCAAAGTAATATCAACCCAAGTTACGCATCAGTACTAGCTAAACCTGTGACACAGAATCTAAATGACCAACAACAACAAATTAGAGAGCTTGTCACACTGTTGTGCAACAAATTATTATGTTAACAGACAGTGAATGATAGTTCTAGGAATTACATGTACGTTGATAGATATGTCTGATATATTCGTGCAGCGAATATAGGTTTAGTCAGATTTTTTTTTTTTTTTTTTTTTTTGCATACGCAAATTTTCGTCAAGGATTCCCGGGACACTGTAGGTTGCCGGAGACAGTTTTCTGTGAATATCTCGAGAACCGTAGGGCCTAGGAGGTCCACCTTTTTTATGTATTTTGGTCTTAAGGGGGCATGTCAACCCATCCCATTACCACTTATTTCATGTATAGCGCCACCTAGTTAAAAATTAAAAAGCAAAAAATTAGGTGTTTTCATCACAATATCTCTGGCTGACAAGGTCAAAACTGCACGAAATTAAAAGTGTAGGATCATTATGACAGCCTCCGAATGCATGCCAAGTTTCGTGTACTTTCGTTCATAGGGGGCCTTACAATAAAATAATTTATGTGTACATTTAGTGACGTACACCAACAAGGATTCCCAGGACACTGAAAGACCGGGGTACACAAAACTTGGTGGGCATGTAACCCCACATGGATAGCATGGAACCGTCGTTTTTCGTTTTGATCTGTAGCCCCCCCACTGGACTGGACCCCCCGAAAGGAGGGTAGGGCAGACACAGTTCTCTGTGAACTGTAGGGCCTAGGATGACAATGTTTTCAACGTATGTTTGCCTCCTGGGGTCATGTTAACCCATTTCATGTACACAAACAGATACACACACACACACACACATACATTCACAGTAATCATACATATGACACATACTCACACAGTAGACATATGTACGCATGCATGCACAGGCACATACACAGGCACACACACAAGCACACGCACACACACACACACACACACATAACATTAACATGTACATGCACACATGCACACAGAATTTCTCAGAATTATGAACAGGCAAGATGGAGGTGGGGTTGTATAAAATGAATTTTACATGTGAAATCTATGAACTAATCATGATTTGGTACTTGTTGTCTAGCAGATACCAGTGAGAATTGAGTGTGGATAATGCAATTTAGTGAGACAGTTAGAATCATATAGGCCTTTCAGCGTGATTTATTTTTGTGGAACCGCTTGTTTTTTACCGCTCTGCGGTACATCTAGTTTGTGTCTGTGTTTATTTGTTTTGTTTTATATGCCTACTTGTGTACTTGTACAACTCTTACAAATAGGTGTGATGATACATGTATGTGTGCACTTGTAGACATGTGAATGAGTATGTTTATGTTGTCTGTCTATGTCGTACGTAAATTGTATTTGATGTGATGTCTATGTACTATGGTTGTTACCTTAGGTAGAGCCGTATGTATACATGTCTGTGTGTTGTTTGTCTCTTTTTGTCTTAATCAGTTTGTGTTTGTGTTCGTGTTTGTGTGTGTGTGTGTGTGTGTGTGTGTGGAGATATTACAGTACGTACATCACATGTTTGTATTCTTACATGCTGTGTATGTGACTTTTGAATGTTTGTGATGTTTGAATGTATGCCTGTAATGTTTGTTTGCATGATCAAATATGTGTTGTCTGGCTAACTTTGTTCTGAGTGTATGTGTTTGTCTAGCTGTATTGTTTGTATGCATATAGGTAGTCCTATTTGTAATTTGTGTAGATGTTTATATGTTGATTTGTGAGTCTTTGTTTGTGTGTGTGTGTGTGTGTGTGTGTGTGTACTAAGACATATGGATTCATATTTTTCAAAAATGAACATGATTACCTACAACTGTCAGTTCCTAATGGTTTATCATACAATTTTGTAGGATTTATTTGTTTATTTATGTTATACTTCTATTTTTCTTCAATAGTTAATACTTAATACTTAAATTTTCCTTTCCATCCCTACTTTCTTTTATTTCCTGTTTAATTTAATTTTAGTCCTACTACAAAACTCTCCTACAGTATACTTTTGTATAGATACCAATAGATCTTAAATCCATTTAGTTAGACATCTAGATGATGTGATCCAACTTCATTGCAATATTCACAACCTAGTTTTTCTAAAATTCTAAAATAGCTTTTTTTTTTTAAATAAGTACTTGGAATATTCAAGGACTATTTCCCTCTGTCTTTGGTTGTAAAACAACCAACCCTGATTTTAGTATTGAGAACATAGATATCATTATTCTTTTAGAGACTTGGAGAGATTAATCTGCTCATTGCCCACACAACTATATAGAAATGTCATTACCCTCACTCAAGCAAAGCCACATAAAAAATGGCAGAAATTCAGGGGGTATTTTAATCTGGTTCAAGGCTTAATACAAAAACAAAATAACCCTTATCAAAAAAGGGAATTCACACTTGTGGCTCAAAATTAAGAAAGAACTTTTAAATCTATGCCAAGACCTCTACCTCTGTGCAGTGTATATACCACCATCCACCTCCCTATATTATGATGAGAGTCTTTTTGACACTCTTGTGAGTAAAATAAATTATTTCCAATCTGTGGGAAAAGTATTACTCTGTGGTGATCTCAATGCCAGGACCGGTAAAGAAATAGACTATGTTGCCATAGAAGGTGACAATCACATATTTCAAAGTACAACTCTGTACAACCAAAAAGTTAACACACAGAGGCAAAGTTTTGATGGTACCACCAATGCCAGTGGAACAAAACTGCTGCGATTGTGTAAAAGCCTAGGTGTATATATTGTTAATGGTAGATTTAGAGGAGATTCCTTTGGAAGATTTACATTTTCCTCTGTGGTTGACTACAACATCACCGACCTCGACCCTGAAATCATAACAGCATTTATGATAATGCCACAATTACCCATTTTTGATCATTGTCAGGCAATCCTACACCTAAAATGGTCAGATACTCAATTAGATCCTCAAATTCCTGGGACAAAACTAATACCCCTACCTAGAACTTTCTGTTGGACAGAAGAAAATATAGCACTATATGAAACAGTCATGCAAGATCATGACAATGTACGTAGGATTGAAAATGTCATATCGACCCAATATGAACATAATGAAACTAGTGTAAACATGGCCTGTGATCATTTAAATAATATATTTATGAAATTGGCAAACAAATCTAATTTAAAACAAACAAATAAAATGAAGAGAAAGAAAGTAAAAAATAAAGAAGTTAGGGAATGTGATCTATCTAGGAAAAAGTTAAGACAGCTATCCAACCGAACCCAAATGATAATCAGCCGGTTCCCCGATAACGCTCACTCTTAGCTCGCTAAGAAGACTCAAAGGATATATCTTACCAAAGTTGTTTATGTTCCTAAGTGTGTTCCCCGAAGTGTCCCTTAAGAAGCTTCTTAACACGCTGCCTCTTACGTTCGACGTTACAAAGGCGCTGTCCCAAGTGAAGATGCTGAATTAGTTGACATTGATTGCTCAGGAATCGATTTTCTACTTCACGTAAAGGTGCATGACGGTGTTAAGAAACACAACACGTTCTATGCAAATGAAACATTCCTCAAATATTCCAGTAACATTTATTTGAACATAGTTCAAGTAATCAGTAAAATATAAACTATTAACTAAATTATCAAATTGTCAGTAGGCCTAGGCCTAATATGTTCACACGATATGTTGTGACTCGTAGACTAACCGGGTAGGCCTATCCCTCGCTAATCATCCACCCTCCTTATCCCGTTGTGCCACTTGTGCCGCTTCTTGACATGGGTTTAACAACTTCTTAAAATGATGTAATACACTTTTATATTAATGGTAAGGTACCTTACAATTATAATTGATTGGCAAGCAGCTGCAGTTACTTCTGTTTAATGCGGTATTGAAAGATAGATAGATACTTTATTGATCCCCAGGGGAAATTCAAGGTTCAAATTAAAAAAATGCCATTGGTTAATGTTTTCAATAAAAAGCAACATATCTACAATGAACAGAGAGAGATTTAGATACAGTATGGTGGGGAAGCAACGTAATAAATGGGCACCAAGCTTCTCGTCCAGAGGAACTTGAAGTTTTGCTGGGCGAGGTGAGCTTGGCGCCAAGGTGACATCGTTTTCCAGCTTTCGGAATAACTTGTGCAACAGCAACAAAAAAGAGCTATGGAGCGACATGGACTACACGGCGTTTTTGATTCAATACAAGGACACGTTGGATCGCTGCCATATGCCTAGTTGGTCGCTTACTGGACACCACCATGCTTACCCATTTATAGATCTTAGCCATTTAGAGGCAATTCTTTGCCAGCTTTTAATTATCAAAAGTGATTGCCAATTTGAACGCTTTAATGACATTACTAAATAGCTAATTACCACCATATTAGTTCTGATACCAAATAAAGTAAACTTCATAAATAGGCCTGCATCCATTGTGAACATATTTTATTAGTCTTAAAATGTCCATAACATAAAATCATCGTTAAGCCACAACATTGTCAACATACTGTCGGCCTACCATAGTTTGACTTGTACTGAGCTGCGTTGATTTCTAAAGACTGCTGCACAGTGGCGGCGACTAGCGTCTTGAGAGCTCAAACAACGCTAAGAGAGAGCTTACGAATGGTCCAGACCAACCTTACGAACGCGTGACTTACAGAAGAAATACTTAGCGTACGAACGTGTCGGGAATCGTGCCATAACGTTAAGAGATAGGTTAAGGAATAGGTTAAGAACTACTTAGCGATAAGAACATTTTGGGGAACCGTCCCATAGAAGGTAGAGAGAACTATCATCTTGAACTAAAACATTATAAACAATTATTACAAAACAAAAAGTTCGAGTATATGAACAGAGAACTAAGCAAACTTGAACAATCAATAATTGTAAAAAAATTAACAAAAACAGGTAAATTTGAAACACCAATCAAAAATGGTAATGTATGGCTGTCTTACTTTAAAAATCTTCACCAGAACCCAGAAAGTCGAGAACTCATACCTGAACAACAAGTAATAATATCCAAACAAGAATCCTTAGAAAAAACCATTAAATAATACCAAAATCCCCTGGACTTCCCCATTACAATCACAGAAATAAAAAAAAACAAATTAAAACTGAAATCTGGCAAAGCTTGTGGGATTGATCGTATCTCCACAGAGATGCTGAAATTCAGCAATTTACAGATGCAAGAGGCCATAAAAAAACTTTTTAATTTGACACTACAAAGCGGATTCTTTCCTACCACTTGGAACATAGGCCTTGTCACCCCTATTTTTAAATCAGGCGACAAATATGACCCAAATAATTACAGAGGCATTTGCATCACAAGCAACTTGGGGAAATTATTTTGCGGTATCATCAACAGCCGCATAATTACATTTCTAGACAATCAAAACATTCTCAGCAAAAGTCAAATTGGTTTCCTGCCTAAATATCGAACATCCGTCCACCTCTACACACTCCAGACACTAATAAATAAACACGTACATCAGTCCAAAAAACTAAAAATATTTGCATGCTTCGTAGATTTTCAAAAAGCATTTGATCATATATGGCATAGAGGTTTGCTCTTGAAACTTTTAGAAATTGCAATTGGAGGCAAAACTTATGATTTAATAAAATCAATGTACGAAAATAGCAAGAACAGCATTAAATTAGGAAATAAGCGAACAGAATTTTTTAAACAAAGCCAAGGAGATAGGCAGGGCTGCAGCCTAAGCCCCACTTTATTTAACATCTACATTAATGAACTAGCCACAATGCTAGAGAATTCAACAGCACCTGGTCTAAATTTATACAACAAAGATGTAACATTTCTTATGTTTGCAGATGATCTAGTCTTACTTTCACCTACAGAAGAAGGTTTAAGACAGAATCTATCCATTTTAAACCAATTTTGCCAGATCTGGTCCTTAAAAGTAAATTTAGGTAAGACAAATATAATGATATTCCAAAACAAAGCACGATCAACCAAAAGTAAATTTCAATTCAAATTAGGCCCTGATATCCTAGAACACACAACTAATTATACTTATTTAGGACTAACTATAAACGCCTCAGGCAATTATAGCACAGGCATAAAAATGCTCAGAGACAAAGCTCGAAGAGCATTCTATGCAATATATAAAACTTTAAAGAAATTCCAACCCCCCATCAAAATTTGGCTAAAAATAATTGACTCCGTCATTACACCAATCCTCTTGTATGGCTCAGAAATTTGGGGTCCAGCTTTACTGCGATCAAAAAAATCATCGGATAAATCTGTAATAGAAATCTTACACATAGCTGTGCAAAATCCTCCTACATGTACATAGAAGTACACCCAACCTTGCCTGCAGGGCTGAATTAGGTCGTTTCCCTATGTCCCTGGCCATCACAAAAAGATCCATAAAATTCTGGATGCACTTAAAAGGTTCAGACCCTCAAAATCTAAACCATAAAGCGCTACTTGAAAATTCAACAGAACCAGATAAAGACAACCTCATAAATTTGATTATAAACGACAATGACATTAGTGATACAAAACCAATACTACTAAAAGAAATCCACAATAACAACAAAAATTTCTACATTTCCCAATGGTTAAAAAACGCCCAACATAATAAAAAAATGAATTGTTACCTTAGATTTAACCGAAAATACGAACTAGCAAATTATCTGATTAAATTAAAACAATCACAAAGTCGTTACCTAACAAAATACAGATTGGGCGACCATAAATTGCAAATTGAAACTGGACGGCATAAAAGATCCTGGCAAGAGAGACACAAAGAATTTGCTCCCACTGTGACCTCATGGAGATTGAGGATGAAAAACACTTCCTTCTGAGGTGCACCAAATAAACTCTACTGAGAAATTCTTTTTACCCTAAATTTCTAGAAAAAAACCACAATTTAAAGGTCTAGACGACAATTCAAAAATGAAAACCCTCCTAGGTGAAGATGAACAATCCCTATAACTCTCCGCACAGTTTGTGTTTAAGTGCCACAAACTGAGAGAAAACACATAATGGACAAAGAGCAGAAATCTAAACATGGTCTCATTTTTTAATTTTGTTGTATTTCTTATTTTTTTTCTTCTTCTTCTTCTTCTTCTTCTTATTTTTTTTATTATTAAATTAATATTCTTTTTACTATAATTTATTTATTACTGTTATTTAATCAACATTGTTTTGTTTATCTTATATATTTATGTACTGAATTTGTATACATGCTTTTACAACACAAGCACTCTTGTCATGTCAATAAAGCTTATTTGAATTGAATTAAAATTGAGAGAGAAAGTGTGTGTGTGAAAGAGAGACAGAGAGAGAGAAAGTGTGTGTGTGAGAGAGAGAGAAAGTGTGTGTGTGAAATAGAGACAGAGTCACCGGCCACTGGACCCACTCTCCACGACAGTGAGGCCACATTCCTGCTCTATGCAGATGATCTCGTCCTTCTCTCATCAATGGAGAAAGGACTCCACACTCAACTAGACCTGCTTCAAAAGTTTTGCCAGACCTGGGTTTTTCTCGATTGCTTTTACTGTACCTGCTTAAGTAAACTAGAACCCACTTGGGGCTAGTCCACACGTACGAAACCGATCTTTTTTTCCTCCGTCTTCCCTGAAACCGCATCAAGAATATTTGCGTCCAAACGGATCCATCTCAACACGACTCAACACGTTACTTCATACCCCAGGCCTATGGTGGCACTGTTTCTTTACAGAAATTGACCAAAGTTTGTGTGCTTTACAAACAGACAGAATAGGCTATGACAAAATGGCTAGTGCAAGGAAACCAGAATTGTTTGTGTGGACTGATGGTGAACTGTCAACTGTAGTCAACTGTAAAACTAATAAACTTTATTTTACGGTTTGTGAAGGGTGCAGTCCCGTCCTTTATTTGGCTAACGCAGGTAGGCCTACTAATCACCTTTACTTCCTTTGGTTGTAGGATAGTCCGTGATTCACATTAGTTTTGGCTATCACCGCAATTAGGCTACTAAACGCAAGGCTTACCCAAGTTCTAGGGTATTCTGTCACCACATTTATAATATTGCTATAAAACCTTCATTAGTAACAGTCAATACGTTTGCCTGCATCAAATCAAATCGCCGCATTTGCATTCAGTGTGCTACCAGCTTAACGTGAGTTCTAAGCGCCTTTGTATGCTTATATCTGATTTCACTTCGACTGTGAATGCATGTATATATGTTGTAAGACATGTAAAATAAATGAATGACACTGGCACTACGCACAAATTAATGTAGCCTAAACTTACACCGCACTTTCCTAATAACTTAAGTTCTCTCGGCCACTGACAGTAGCTAGAATGCATAAAAAACACCGGGAAAAACAGTGTTCAGTCCACCAAGTCATAAGCTATCGGCCAAGCGCACCAGTTGTGATATTTATCTTACGGAGGTAATCGTAGGTAATGTCATGTATGAAAACTAGTATTGTTAGGCAATACTATAAGTGCAAGTCCAGGGCAGCTGAGGTGTGGCGATGACGCCATCGACACGCGCAAGCAGGATGTGCGGCTTCGCTGTCTAAACGAATTCAAACGGGCTACGGTTTCAGATTTCTCCACTCTGGGACCAGGTTTCAGAAAAGTGCAGTTTTGGGCAGTGCGTTTACAGGATTCGTTTGGACACTCGCCAAGACGAAGCAAAACCTCTGCGTTTAACCTAAAAGCTGCCTCCGCGGTGGATCGGGCCCTTGGTCTTCATGACTACTTTCTTTGCACAGCAGAAGTCATCTCTTGTGAATGTGTTCACACATTTTCATTGGGTTCACACATTTCTTACACCCTTTTGCAAAACAGTTAACACAGGTGTCATTCAAAAGCCCCAAACTCTATTGGTTTTCCCATGCTAAACAAAAGGAAAACATCTTTTCACAGGTGGTATAGATTCCTTGCATAAGTCTGAATCTCTGATACACCTGTGTGAAACTCCTTTGCACAATTCTTCAATCAGCAATCATTCATTATCCATAAGAGATGTCTGTTCTGTGTTGCTATTTGCAAGTGTGGATCTAATGCACATTTAGACAAAGTACTGTATTGCCTATTTGGTGGAGAAAACAGTACAAAAGGTGTTTACTGTAGGTCTATTTCGATGAAAAATGACAAGTTGTAGTTCAATGAAATGTACTGTATCTTGCTAGGTATTTACTGTATGTCTTACATGTCAATGGCAGTTACATCTTGGGAGGAATTAATATTTTTTTTTTATTCAGTACATTTTGTCTTTTCACAGTTTTTTTCTGATAGGCCTACCAGAAAAATGAGAAAGTAATGGAACACACATAGCAAAAATGCTCATTTTGAGAACTAGATTTTGCATTTTGTTGTCCAGTGTGTAATGATTGATTAAAGAGTGTTTTTTAATTGGCAACAAGTTGTAGTGTTTGAAGGCAAGATTTGCTTTTGCTGCATGTTTTAAGTGTTTTAAGAGAGTAACAGCCTTTTGCAAGCAAAATGTGTCATTTTGTCCAGAGTGCTTTTGTTCAGACACGGGTGTTAACTGTTTTGAGAGTGTGACTTGAGAGTTGACACAGGTATCAAAACGATCGAGAAAAACTGTAATACAAACAAAACCAAAATAATGACCTTTCAAAAAGGATCCAGATATCAGGGAAGAGAGCATACAGTTAGCTTAGGACCACAAGTAATTGAACATGTTACAGATTATACTTACCTAGGCCTTAGAATCAAGTACAATGGAAAATTTAACATGGCAGTGAATGAACTAAGAGACAAGGCACGCAGGGCTCTATATGCCATAAAAAGACAAGTTTTGAGATTCCAATCCAAATTTGGCTTAAAATATTCTCATCAGTGATAGAACCAATTGCCCTTTATGGCAGTGAAGTGTGGGCCCACTTACAAATCAGGAATTGGATAAATGGGGAAAAAAATCCAATTGAGACCCTGCACGTTGAGTTCTGCAAAACCATCCTAAAAGTCCATCGGCATTCAACAAACAACGCATGCAGGGCAGAATTAGGCCAATATCCTCTTCTAATTAAAATTAAAAAAAGGGCAATCAAATTCTGGAAACACCTCAAATTAAGTGACCCACACTCTTTCCATTACAAAGCCTTGCCATACCAAGAGTTGAGCAAAGACAAGACCTCTCCTACCAACCTGGTCCACAGCCAACCTTTTCTACTAACACATACTAACACCCCAGGCGTGCAAGACCAGGTCCAAATTACCCAACATACTCCACCAAAGCAAATTTCCTCATATTTAAAAGATAATTATTATCAATATTGGCAATCAAAAACCAAATCACAAAGCAAAATGCAATGCTAGTTGGCCCTAAACAGAGAATATGCACTTGCAAATTACCTGACTAAAATTAAAGAAACCAATTTGAGAAACATTTTGACGAAATACAGACTCAGCAACCACCGCTTAGCTATAGAAACTGGCAGACACAAGAAAGCCTGGCTGCCCAAAGAGGAACGCTTTTGTAAGCAGTGCAATGGCAATGTTGTTGAAACTGAACTCCATTTCTTAGCATGCAAAACATTTCAAGCAATCCGTGAAATCTACTTCCCAAAATTTGAAGAAAAATATCCTAATTTTATGACTCTACCAATCCAAAGCAAATTACCTTTTATTTTGGGTGAAGACAAATCCAGCTGTATCATAGCTGCCCAGTACATCCTTGCCTGTCACCAACTGAGGGACAGTGAGTGACTTAAATCGAACCTACATTTGTACATATCCTCACACAGACACACACACGCACGCACACACACACACACACTGATATATCTCTAGCCACACACACGCGCACCCTCACTACCCTCTGTTTAAAAATGAAATTACATTATGATAATTCATACTATAGGCTGCCTATATAAATGTCCGTTTAGGCACATAATTCACTGATACATTCCTTGTCTGTTGTTATGTCCATGTCTTATACCTGTATGTTCAATGTATGTAATAATTGCTTTGGCAATACAAATGAGAATGAGAACAGAGAGAATGTGTGTGTGTGAGAGAGAGAAAGAAATTGTGTGTGTGTGAGAGAGAGAGAGAGAGAGAGTGTGTGTGTGTGAGAGAGAGAAAGTGTGTGTGTGTGAGAGAGAGAGAGAAAGTGTGTGTGTGAGAGAGAGACAGAGAGAGAGAAAGTGTGTGTGAGAGAGAGAGAGAGAAAGTGTGTGTGTGTGAGAGAGATTGAAAGTGTGTGTGTGAGAGAGAGACAGAGAGAGAGAGAAACTGTGTGTGAGAGAGAGAGAGAGAACAACTCATGGAAGCGGATGTGTTGCCAGAACAGAGTGGAATGAGGCGAAGAGGAGACCACCCTGAGACCCTTCTCCTAGACTACAGTGGCCCAGAGAATAAAAGAGTTTGCTGCAACCTGCTGTTTTTCACTAAAAACACAGATGCTTGGCACTGCACACTTTTGACTGAAATGAACTGCATTAGAAAGGGAGGTATCTGTAAAGGCAGGCAACTGACACTTGAAAATGAACAGGGGGCAAGGCTGACCATCAACATATACCACAATGGCACAGTTCTGATCCAAGGACCAGAAGCTGGTCTCAGTGAATTTCAGGCTAAATTTGGACTATTGAAGAGAGAGGTCCAAAAAGTCCTGGAAAATCCTGAGAGAAAAGACCAAATCGATGAAAAGCCAGTTGCCATCAAGGTGAGAATTGATGAATCCTGCCTCAACACACCCCTATTCCATCCAAAGGCTCCCACTTCTCACAGAATAAGAGCCCTACAAGACAACTTCTCTCTACTGGAACAGGACTACTTCGTATTTAAAGAAGAAACTACCAACAACATCTGCCAGCTCCAAGACCGGGTCATCCAGATCAGCAACCCCAATGTGCAGCTTCAACAGCTATGCACTGCTATGAGGCAGCTGGAGGAGGCCAACAAGGAGATGAGGCGAGAGTTGACAAGTGTGAAGCAAGAACTGTCCAAGAGAGAACAACATACACAGGCTCTGGAGAGTCAACTGGAGGAGATGAGGACCGAGCTAAGGTCGTACACCTCTCTCACTAGCAACACCTCAAGCAGAGCACAGAAACAACATGTGACCTCACAGATGGACAATGCCTCTTCGTCTACACCATCACAGCATACCCACAGTCTGATAGACGAAAAGGATTGTGGCAGAGAGGAAAGCTTACGAAGACCAAGTTCGCTCATCGCAGGCGACATCAGATCCAACTACAACATCAACAGCATCGACAGTCCCACTTTGAACTGCAACAGTCACTCTTCCAACAGCTACAACAACAACAGCAGCAACAGGAACACGTTCAGCAGCAACAGCAACAACAACAACAACAGACATGCAGCCAGCAGCCACAGCAACATTGACACCAGATGTGGAATCAGCGGAGGAGGGGAAAAGGACATCACTATCCTCTGTGACTCAAATGGCAACCACCTAAATCCAAGGAGGCTGTTTCCTGAAAGGTCAGTAAGGAAAATGTGGTGTCCTATTGTCCAGTCGGCTGTAAAGCTGCTGAGAGAGGGTAGGCTGGACAAGCCCTCCCATATAATTGTTCACACAGGGACTAATGCCCTTGGCAACCACAACACAGATGTGGCAAAAGCCTTGACCAATTTAGCCAAGATGGCAACCAACCTATATCCAAGCTCAAAGATCATCATATCAACACTTCTACCACGAAAGGACATTCCAGACAGAACCATCAACTCCATAAACAAAGAATTCGGCAAGGCATGTGCAAGCATGTCAAATGTACAAATAGCCCACCACACTCAAATCACAAGGGAGCATCTGTATGATCGCTTGCACATACATGAAGGTGGGATGAGACTTTTTGCAAGGGTAATCAAAGACACTGCTTTGAACAGAAAACAGAAACATCCAGTTAAAGAGATGACTAATACACCCGAAGTACAGACAGAAAGCCGAACAACTGTAGTAGGTAGAGAAGTTAGAGTAACCGAGTTAAGCAATATTGAAGAAATGCTAAAATTTATTTGTGAACAATTAACATGCCCAGGCTCCATGTCTGCCAGATAGGGACCTGTATGTGTGTGTATGGGTGTGTGTGTGTGTGTGTGTGTGTATTTGCAAACACCCATGTGGATAAATGTTCATGTCCAGGTATATCTATGTGTGTGTGTGTGTGTGTGTGTGTGTGTGAGTGCCTGTAAGTGTGACATGTCAGACTGTGTGTATGGTGTGTGTATGGTGTGGGTGTGGGTGGGTTGGTGTTGGTGAGGGGGGGTAAAGATTGCCTTAAGTTTCATTTAATAGTACTTTTCTGTTAATCTAGACTTACTTAATGAGAAGAAAATGCATTGTGTGTGTGTGTGTGTGGGGGGTAGTAGGCTTTGCATGTCTGTGTGTGTATGTGTGTGTGTGTTGTCCATGTTTTTCTAGATACATATTTGTATATGTATATCTATCTGTTTAGGTGTGTGTGTATGTACAATTCCATATAAATCTGGATGTAAGTTTCATTTAAGTAAGTTTTTTTTTTTTTTTTTTTTTTTTTTTTTTTTTTTTTAGATAATTAGGCCTATACTTAATTTTGATACAACCTAGCCTCAAGTTAACTTTGATTTAAGACAAAACATACATATTTCTTTATGGCAAAGACTAAAGATACACAATGACATCACTTAGAATTACTAGCTACAATATACAAGGGTTGTACTCATCTGCTTTTGGTGAGAAGAGTACACATCCTGACTTTGTAAATATTGTAAATAGTTCCGATATTGTAATCAGATATTGTTAGAACATGGAGTAAAGGAGGAGAAAAGTTTAACTCCATTCCACATTACAAGGAACTCTATATTCCTTCTGTTAAACATCCTAAAGTAAAATGTGGAAGAGATTCAGGGGGAATTGTAGTATTGTTTAAAGATAATCTTACTGATCATAATAATCCTGTAAAGAAGGGAAAGTCACATATATGGATTAAGTTAAAAAAAGGAGCTCACTTTCTCAGATTTTGACATCTATCTATGCGCCATCTATATACCCCCATATGGATCACCCTACTACTCTGAAGAAACCTTTGAAATTCTGCATTCAGAAATCATACAATTCCAATCTGAAGGATCAGTTTTGCTAATGGGAGACATGAATGCAAGAACAGGTACAGAAAAAGATTATATAAACCCAAATGGCTATGCATATATAACTGAAGCTCAAATAAATGAAAACAAATTTGAAAGATCACGTCAGAGCGCTGATAATATAGTTAACAAAAATGGCAAACAGCTGCTTCAGCTTTGTAAAAGCCTGGGTCTCACCATCACTAATGGTAGAATCAAAGGTGACTCTCTGGGTAGGTACACCTACTGCTCACATCTTGGTAGTAGTGTTGTAGACTATTCAATAACAGATATTGATCAAAGCTACATTAATTATTTTATGGTTATGCCTCAAATTCCACTCTCAGACCACAGCCACATCACTCTGAGTTTAAAAACGAGAGTCAAACAAGAAACATCCCAAAAACATGAAACTAAACTCTATCCCCTGCCAACTCAATTTCGATGGGGAACTGACAGTGTGCTTCAATATGAGACTGAACTTAATAGTACCGAAATTGAAAACCTTATATACACATTTTTGTTCACTAAATTTCAAGATAGAGAAGGCTTAAATCTAGCGACGGAAAAGATTTCTGAAATTTTTAATTTAGTGGCCAGCAAAATACTAAAAGTAAAGAAAAAATACAAGAAAAAGAAATCTAAAACTAAAAAGAACGAGTGGTTTGTCAAAGAATGTCAAACATTAAGGAAACAGTTAAGAACACTATCAAATAAGAAACATAGGGAACAAACAAATATAAGCACACGGTTACCATACCAACAAACTCTTACCAAATACAAATCATTACTAAGACAGAAAAAAGGCACATACATGAATAAAAAGCTATAGAAGATGCTGTCGATCAAAATTCATTTTGGGAGTTATGGAACAAACTTGAGATCACTAAAAAAACTAAACAGATCCCCTTATGTGATGCAAACATCTGGACAGACCATTTTGGGCAACTCTACAGTGAAGATAAACTAAATCCACTCCAAACACAACTGACTGATAAATTACAAGAATTGGAATCAAAAGTAAAAAATGAATTGAACAATCTAGACACCCCTTTATCACTAGCTGAACTAAACGAAAAAAATAAAACCCTAAAAACAAAAAGGCATGTGGGTGCGATGGGATACATAATGAAATGATTAAGTACAGCAGCCCAATACTGAAACAAGCCATTCTCAAACTTTTCAATCTAGTTCTAGCTGTTGGTCATTTCCCACAGCCATGGAAAGAAAATCAAATCGTACCAATCTACAAAAACGGAGATAAACTAGATCCAAACAACTACGGAGGCATTGCTGTAAGCAGCAACTTAGGAAAGCTTTTCTGTAGCATCATAAATAACAGAATGGTAGAATTCTTACAGGAAAATACAAGGATACAAGGATACAAGGATACAAGGAAGTTTATTGTCACATGTATATAGTTACTGGAAGTAAGAAATGCAGTGAAATTATGTCTGGTGTCAGCCTATTTGTGCAAAGTGGGGGGGTAAAAAGTGCAGTAGAAGAGGGGTTTAGTAGATTAAGTGGCAAGGGCTGCATAAGAAAGGTGGGGGAGGATTGGAATTGGGGGCACCAACAAGGAGCACCCAAGAGCAACAGGGGCAAGGAAAAACTCCCTTACCCACCTTGGGCAGATCCACGGCTCAAGGGGCTAACCCAACTGCCAGGGGTCTTGGTGTGTGTGTTGGGGGGATGACAGGGGAGATGGGATAGTGTGCTGTGTATGTGGGGAGAGGGCAGTGTGCAATATGTGTGTTGGAGAAGCTTCCTCATGAGACAATGTGCTGTGTATTGGGGGGGGGGAGGGGACAGTGTGCTGTAAGTATGTTGGGGATGTGTGTGACAAGCTATAACAAATAGGGTTCTAAGTAACTCTCAGATCGGGTTCATGCCAAAACACAGAACAACTGACCACATATATACATTACAGACATTAATTGAAAAATATGTACAGAACACCAACAGAGGAAAACTTTTTGGATGCTTTGTAGACTTCAAGAAGGCCTTCGATTCAGTCTGGCATGATGGACTCTTACTTAAACTGATAGAAAATGGGATAGGGGGAAGAATCTATGACCTTATAAAAGATATATACAAAAACAACAGATGTTGTGTCAAAATCGATGATAAAAGAACGTCATACTTTAAACAAGCCAAAGGTGTTCGGCAAGGTTGTAGTCTTAGTCCTATACTCTTCAATCTATACATCAATGATCTAACATCAGACATAGCAAAATCCAAACTATCAGGAGTCGAGTGTCCTTTGGAGTGGGTAAGACTGTCTTTAGTGGCAGGCTAGCACATACCGTTCACTTGCGCTAGCCTAGCACCTGCGAACTCTGCAATTAGAACGACTGGATGAAACGTGTTGAAAACGGTCTCCACTGATAAATATCACACTTGCTTACTTGGAAATGAGGTCCTATGTCCAAAATCCTGAACCACCCCTTTAAAGACCTGGTTGACAAAGTACGGAGAACATACTATTGCATAAGAAAATCTCTATACCAATACAACACCCCTATCAAATTGTGGCAAAATATTTTTGATTCGGTTATCAAGCCCATTATCTTATATGGCAGTGAAATTTGGGGCATAAAACATCAAGATAATTATGAGCTATGGGACAAAAGCCCAGCAGAAACACTACACCTGGAATTCTGTAAGAACATCTTGGGGTACACAGGAATGCAACAAATATTGCATGCAGAGCAGAACTTGGAAGATATCCACTATTAGTTGATATTCAAAAAAGAGCATGCAAATTTTATCACCATGTGCTGTCCTCAAAACCAGAGGAATATAATCACAGTGCCCTTCTACAGAGGAGAACCCACCCAGAGAGAGATTCTTTTGACTATCTTATATCAAAACACAATTTGAATTTGAATACACCTGACATGTCTCAGGCAAAGTTAAAAAATTAACAAAAGAAGAATATTACAAATATTGGCTAAACAATATTGAACAATCCAACAAATTGAAATGTTTCCAAAAAATCAAAACCAATTATGAATTTGCATCTTATCTAAAAGAAATTACTGAGTACAAACAAAGAAAATTACTAACATCCTATAGATTAAGTGAACACTCTCTGGCCTTAGAAATGGGAAGACACAGGCAAACCTGGCTTCCTAGGGAGGAACGGTTGTGTTTGCAGTGCAGTGAGGGAGTAGTAGAAGATGAAAAACACTTCCTCACTGAATGCAGTAAATTCAACACAGTCAGGAACCAATATTTCCTTCAATTCAGCTAAATTATACCTCAGTTTGAACTATTAGAAAATGAAGCTCCCATACTTGTTGAGAGAGCATACAAGTTGTGTAAAACTCGCTGCGCAGTACCTGTTAACATGTCATAAATCGAGGAAGTGAGTGACCCATATTGTGACATGCTTTGCTTTATATCAATAACCAATACCCATGATAGCACAGTGATAAATATACAGTATATAGTGATACTGTATCATTATACATTTCGATTATTATTTTCTCTTTTTAATTATTATCATTTTGTTATTATTATTATTATTATTATTATTATTATTATTATTATTATTATTATTATTATTTTTTATTTGTATTGTTTAAACAGATATTGTATCTGTGTTGTTTTGTTATATGTTTGTTTTGGCAACACTGCTTCATTGAGTAATGCCAATAAAGCTCCATTAAAATTGAAATTGAGAGAGAGAGAAAGTGTGTGTGTGTGTGTGTGAGAGAGAGAGAGTGTGTGTGAGAGAGAGAGAGAGAGAAAGTGTGTGAGAGAGAGAGAGAGAAAGTGTGTGTGTGAGAGAGAGACAGAGAGAGAGAGATTTATCAGATTTTATCAGATCATTTACCTTTTTAATTTTATCAGATCATCACTTTTTTACTTTTATCAGATCATTCACCGTTAAACAACTAACTATCTATCCATCGGACCATAGTCAAATTACGATACTGTATGTCTAAAAAAGAAAGCAAATAACATCACCACACATAGCTGACCAAATAAGCTGTTCCATCTCACAAATCATTACAGATACCTTTCTTGTAACCACATATGCCCACACTAAAGAGGGCGTTGATCTGGCAGTAAACCACTTAAATACCATTTTTGAAGAAACAGCTAGAAAAGCACAATTGAAAAAGGAAAAAAAATAGTTGTAAATTGAAATAAGAGGACAACTGGTTTGATCTAGAATGTCAAATCATAAGAAAAGAACTAAGAAATATATCTAACCAAAAACATAGAGACACAAATAATATTAACATCCGCAGCCTTTACTATGAGACGCTTAGAAAATACAAGCGAACACTCAAAATCAAAAAAGCGCAGTATACCAGAAAGCACCTGGAAGAGTCAATAGAGTCAAATACTTTCTGGACAAATTGGAACACCCTGAAACAAACCAGAAAAGAAGAACTAGCCATTCAAAATGGGGAAATATGGACAAACCATTTCCAAATGTTATTTCAAAATATAGATTCAAATACAAATGTGGAGCAACACCACATACACCAATCACTTGGAAAAATTAGAATGCACTATTAAACATTATCAAAACCCTGTGGACTTCCCCATTATTGAAATAGATATTAAAAGAAACATAAGAAAATTGAAAGACAAAAACTCCCCAGGATTAGATGGTATACTGAATGAAATGTTGAAAAGCATTAGCACAACATTTCAAACTGCCATCATAAAGCTTTTCAACATGGTTCTGAGTGTAGGCTACTACCCTGAGATCTGGACACAAGGACTCATTACCCCAATTTTCAAATCCGGTGACAAATTCGACCCTAACAGCTACAGAGGCATTTGTGTGAACAGCAATCTGGGGAAGATATGCTGTAGTATCATAAATTCAAGAGTCCTAAACTTCCTTATGAAGCACAATGCCCTGAGCAAATGTCAAATTGGATTCCTACCAAATAACCGCACTTCTGATCACATTTACACATTACACACCCTAATTGAAAAACAAGTAAACCAAAACAAAAAGAAAATTTATGCCTGTTTTATTGATTTTAAAAAAGCTTTCGACTCCATTTGGCACACAGGCTTATTCTACAAAGTTATACAAAGTAATGTAGGAGGTAAAACCTACGACCTGATAAAATCAATGTACACAGGAAGTAAATGCGCAATAAAGGTTGGAAGCAAAAGAACAACCTTCATATCCCAGGGACGTGGAGTAAGACAAGGCTGCTGCTTAAGCCCAACCCTATTTAACATTTACATAAATGAATTAGCATGAATCATTGAAAGCTCCACAGCACCCGGCCTTACCCTACAAGACACTGAGATCAAACTACTGCTCTTTGCTGATGATCTGGTACTGTTCTCACCCACCCAACAGGGATTGCAGCAAAACCTAGATCTGCTGGTGCAGTACTGCCAGACTTGGGCCCTGGCAGTAAACCCAAATAAAACCAAAATAATGGTATTTGAAAAGAGATCCAGATCTCAAATACAAAAACATAATTTCACAATAGGAACAAACACTATCACACACACAAATGACTACAAATATTTAGGCCTAAAAATAAGCTCAAATGGAAAATTCAATGTTGCAGTGAATGATCTGAGAGACAGGGCACGCAGGTGGCAGATCCCTGTAGAAATCCCAATCAAAATCTGGTTGAAAATCTTTGAATCAGTGGTTGAACCAATTGCCCTCTATTGTAGTGATGTGTGGGGCCCACTTACAAACCAAGATTTCAATCAATGGGAAAAACACCCTATTGAAA
>NC_063211.1:3030520-3038020 GCF_017589495.1 Alosa alosa | reverse complement strand
ACACACACACACACACATTCTCATACACTGTCAACCTAGTCAACGTCAGGCATTTCTCAGACGTAACCTTAGGCCCAGGCAGTTAAGACCGATACCCCCAAGAGGTTATTGCAGGTAGCAGGGACCTACTGTCGAGCGAAGTTGTACGTCTTCCCTCTGCGACGCAGATAACCTATTACTCCTATTTTATATATCCCCCTTGGAAGTTGATCAGGCTTCCGTAGAGGATTTATTGGGATGCTATAAAATAAGGAGTAGCTACGCCTAGGTCTCGGACAGTTGGCTAACGTGCAAAGATGTTTGACCCTAGAGATTATCTAGAGACACAGGTTATAGGCTACTTCTTGCTTAGGTTTTATAAGGATGGAGATTTTATTACTGTCCTGAAGTATTAAAGTCCAACTAACCCAAGTCTTAGACAGAGCAGATGAATAACCACAGAAGAAACTAGTTATCTTACCCTCCTGTCTGGAATTCGTAGAAAAACCAAGAAAAGACAAAAATACTGCTTGGAGAATTGGATGCGGCGTAATATCCACTTGCAGGTTACAATGTTGTAGAAAATATAAAAAAGAGCACACACACGCACACACACACCACAGCCTGCCAGAGACCCCTAACACACAAGCACACACACACGCACACACACACCACACACATAATATCCACTTGCAGGTTACAATGTTGTAGAAAATATAAAAAAGAGTAAATCCACAAAATAGGAAAAGAACATACAATAAAAATAGTAAATCTACAAATGGAGAAAAAGAGAATATAAGGGAAAAAGTAAGTCCCCAAAAAGGGGAAAAAAGTCAGCTGATTGTCGTTCTGCAGTCACTCGCTCTCGGAGTAGCAGGTTGAATCTCGGCAACAGGTGGTACGGAGTTATGGTCCGCGGCTCAGCCTGGCTCGAAGTCCAACACTTTGCTTCCCAACGAAGTATGGAGGACGAATTCTAACAACCGAGTGTAACAACAAAAAGATAACACGTAGCAGTAGAAGAAAAAAAAAGAAGCAGCCCCGCTCGTTTAGTTCGACCCCTATTTATACTAGGTAGACTTGCCCTCCCCCACATATTCCTAAGGCAAATCAAACCTACTTTCCCACGACAGTTTAGAACCTTCTAGAAGATGCAGGAACATTCCCACGACGCAGGGATATTTCCACAATATCTGGGATATTCCCACGATGGCAAAAACATTCTAGAAGTCACAGATCTTAACCAACAATTTGAAATGACACACGTTACTTCTCCGGGTTACATTTTGGAGATGCTAACATTACATTCAGTACTGTAGGTTTACAGATACTGTGGGTTTATAGAAGTTACACAAACAGTTTACATTCAACAACAATTATAACAATGCGACACATTACATTTAACAACTTACACGTTTACAGTCATCAGAGATCGGTTGCGTTTGAACAAGTTACAAACATTTATTGCATTAACCCTTGTCACACAATGTAATCTGAACACAATCATTTAAACATTTCAAGGCACTTTACACATTTCACAGTTTTGAGACATACAATTCCTTACGTACATAATTCCCTAAACTTTACAATGTTACTAAAGCAATACTTGTCTTGATACATTTCATTCAGCACACATTCATCTCACATCTCACTATTCACTATTCACATCTCACTATTTATTACGAGGTCATTGTATGCAGTTATGGGTCATTTTCCCATTCTTTATTCACATTCAATAATCATCAAGTATTTCTGAGGTCAGGGCAATCTGGCCAAGTAATCCAGCACATTGTTCAACATCTGTTACAACACATTCATCCACTTTCACACTCTCAGGCAAACCTACTTCAAGAGTAGGTTGCAAGGTGACTGGTTTAACATTACAATTCAATTCCTGATCAGTTTCTTTCCTAATTTGCCTAATCATACTTTCTAGGTCAGACAGATTATCTTGATAGCTAGCGCTGAATCTAGCCTTTCTGCGTTTTCGCCTTGTAAGACGTATTGGTTTTGTGCTACCGCTCTGTGGTCCATACGGATGGTGTTCAGGAAACATGTCAACACACACATACACACACATACACACACACACACACACACACACACACACACACACACACACACACACACACATGTGCTCATACACACTCATATACACACACACACACACACACACACATACACATATATACACACACACACACACACACACACATATGCTCATACACACTCACATACACACACACACACACACACACACACACACACACACACACACACACACCAAACATGTATACACACACACACACACACACACAATCACAATAAGGCAACTTATACACTATCATGGCTAATGTGTTGATTACAAACATCAATTATTCAGAGGACAGGTATTCATTCATGCATGGCTTTCAGCTGTGTATGCAACACATACACACACACACACACACACACACACACACACACACACACACACACACACACATACAGTATCACCTCCCACTGATTGTGTCTACAGACGGGACCAAGCACCAAAAGTATTTCATTACTATAATACCTCAATTACATATCAACATCCAATTTGCATTATTTTATGTAATCCAATGGATCACATTTTTGATTATGAATATTTTAGCAATTGTATAGTATGTGGTAATAGTCTCAATTTTTTTAAAGTGTCTGTATATGAATTCAATAATTCAAAATGATTTTGTTCTGCTATGATTTCATGAGATTACTCTCCCTGTTGTAAATAGTTTTTTAAATAAAATCATTAATGGCAAAAAAACACACTTCTTTTGAAGGAAACTCAGACAGAGAAAACAAGGTGAAGAGAGGCGAGGCAGTCTGGTGCGTCGGTCTGTGTGTGTGTGTGTGTGTGTGTGTGTGTGTGTGTGTGTGTGTGTGTGTGTGTGTGTGTTGTGTGAGTGTGTGTGTGCAGCTCATCTCTGTCTGATGGGCTGAATGCTTATCTGTGCGCGTGTTTTAAAGGTCAGAGACGGACGATGGTCCTGTGCCATGGTGAACACACACACACACACACACACACACACACAAGCTCAGACCACAGTTAGGCACACTGACATAGAACCCCCACTCCTGACACACACACACACACACACACACACACACACACACACACACACACACAAGCTCAGACCACAGTTAGACACACAGACATATAACCCCCCCTGACACACACACACACACACACACACACACCGAGTCAACCAGACTGCCTCACCTGTCTCCCCCTGAGGCCACCTTGTTTTCTCTGTCTAAGACCATCTGTCATTATTGACCATCTATCATTATTGACCATCTATCATTATGTCACCACGTTGTCATTGTAAAAACACAGTACAATATACGTATCTGCAGATTGAAATCAATATTGACTTCTGGGGTGCATCAGAGTTACCTCTGTCTGACATCTCCTCAGAGCTAAGAGAAAAAAACGCTGACAGAAACTAGACTTTTGTCCTGCACCAGACTCCCACCGAGAGAGAGAGAGAGAGGGAGAGAGAGAGAGAGAGGGAGGGAGAGAAAGAGAGAGAGAAAATGGTCATAATGTACTTGGATAGTCCATACTAAGAGCATGAGACCACAGATGCTCAGATTACCAACAGACTATCTGCAGATGCTCAGATTTCCAACAGACTATCTGTTGAAACACTGTTAGCTACAAGTTATGGTTAAGGTTAAGGTTAGGAGCTGGATTTGGTTAAAGTGATGTTCAGTAATTAAGTATAACAACTTTGCACACTGAACTTGAATCTCAACTGATGAGCAATTAAATATCTGTGGGCAGACTATCCAACTAAACACACACACACACACACACACACACACACACACACACACACACACACACACACACACACACACACACACACACACACACACACACACACAACATTTCTGTGGGCAGACAATCCAAATAAAGTGTCACACACACACACACACAAGCTATTAAATCTCTGTCTCTAATATCCAACCAAACTGTTACCCAGCTGGCCACTTGTACCCATCAGACCAGCAGATTTATTCACTGGTTAGGGCCTAGCTACCTGATGCCCAGTTAGGGCCTAGCGACAATACAGTATACCTGATGCCCGGTTAGGGCCTAGCTACATACAGTATACCTGATGGGCCTAGCTACATAGAGTATACCTGATACCTGATGGGCCTAGCTACATAGAGTATACCTGATGGGCCTAGCTACATACAGTATACCTGATGTCCGGTTAGGGCCTAGCTACATAGAGTACTAGCTACATAGAGTATACCTGTGGCCTGGTAACCAGAGGTGGAAAAAGTACGAAAATATTGTACTCAAGTAAAAGTACCAATACCTTGATGAAACATTACTCAAGTACAAGTTAAAATACCGATCTGAAAATGTACTTAAGTAAAAGTAAAAAGTAGTTCATTTAAAAATGTACTTTAAGTAAAAGTTACTTAGTTACTTTTTTTGGGGTACCAGAACAACCAGTTTTACCAGAGACTTTCTAATGAGGAGAAACAGCACTCAAAAAATCCTCCATAGTAATGCATGGGGTTAGTCAGTTGTCTACAAATATCACAACCAGGGTAGGAATTTCACGGCGGCCACGACGGCCATGGCCGTCGTAGCCCCTTGCGTTGGCCGTGAGGCCCCTTTGAAAATCAGAGGTTTACAGGCCACGGTGGCCTTGGTGGCCCCTTCTTTCAATATTCTGCTTTGCGTCCTACAAATAGCAATTTTATTTAGCCTGTGGCCTGTCAAAATAATCTTAGCATTCACAGCGCAAATTTATTTAGTCTTTTACGCAGTGGAGAAAGTGACAGCGCAAGAAAGAAATTGCGTCCAAATTCACCCATTCTCAGTTGAACTACTCGCGAAGTAGCCTATTCATCACACAGACATCACAAGTATCACATGAAAGAGCTTTTTCTCAGCTTTTAAACGATGTTAGCCGATAATTGCGGTGTTGAACGGTTCGCGAGAAAAGTAAATAATATGATTAAATTTAATCATACATTCTACTACTCCCTACCCATTCATCTCGGTGGAATACTTTACGAACTCTTCTTTTAACACATGACAAACCATATATCAGAATAAACAGGAGACCTTACCGAACACAAAGGTGTAAAGCAGTCCCCTGTACAGTTAGCCGTTCCAGAGTAATCCAGTTTTGAATTTGCAGTAAAGTTCGACATACATGGATGTCTCCAAATTTGGGCTTTAAGTTTTACAATGTGTTTAAATTGTTCCACATGATTTCATAACGGGCCAAATACAAAATAAATGTTAAATATCGCCTAGATATTTGTAAATCAGAGTACAGCTGACTAAGAATTTGTGAAAGTAGCCTTAATGATCACAAAATGCTAAGCATGCATCTAGGCTATTTGAGTTTCTTAAAGCTGAGCTGTGATTAAATTGTTCAATACATGATTTCATAACAGGCCAAATATAAAATAAATGTTATATATAGCCTAGATATTCAGATGATTTACAGCTCTATGTAATATGTCATGTTTTCATTTCATGTTTTTGTAATGTTTCATACAGTGATGCAGGTCTACTGCAGTGAATAGGCTAAACTTTGATCATTTTTATAGCCTACTACTGTATAGTTAACTTTGGCCTTGGTGCCCTGACATGTGGCCTTTGTGCCCCCCACCAAATATGCCCAACTGAAGGCCAAGTGGCCTTGCCCCCAGAATGGTGAAATTCCAAGCCTGATCACAACCCTTCCAGCGGCAAAATGTTGACATGTGAATACATTGAGCCAATCATGTGGTGTGTTGTAAAATACATTGAGCCAATCATGTGGTGTGCTGTGAAGACATCGTGCCAATCATCTGTTGTGATCTCGCTGCTGGAGCAAGATTGGTGTCGTGAAGCCTTACGCACACGCATTTCTGCCGAAATAGATGCGATAAGTGCCCAAAAGTGTTGCAATATGGCCGCCGAGTGGAGGTTCTTGCCTGAAAAGGACTTTGGTCCTAGCTCGAGTTGCTGCAGCCAGCAGCTAAGGCAGCCATGTTCATGCTCCCAGTGTGTAGCGCTGTAGCTGCAGCAACTCGAGCTAGGTAAAACCGATTGTTTCAGTTTTGTTCATACCGACAGTACTCGGTGACGTTGAGAAATGGAGATCTATGTGAAAAATCACCGGAGTTCTCCTTTAAGTTTGAGCAGTAGTTGATTTTCAAAGTTAGTTGCACTCATCCTTGCGTCGCTTTGCAGTGAACAGTAATCCAACTGAGCAGGCAGGCCCATGTTGAGTTGTTTTTTTATATTTGGAAACAAGCAGAAGGTTCAGCAGATTAAAGGGCGTCAAACTGGGGAGGGAAGTATGGGGCCCCAATGGAGAGGGGCCCATGAAAAGTGGAACGGGGGGTACAACATTTTCACCAGGCATTAGTAATAACTCAGGTAATCCACACATAAAAAATCCAAACAACTCCATAAATAGTCATGTGTAATGAAGTGGAATAACACAGGGAAAAAGTATTGAACAAGCTAAGAAAAAGCACTAAGGCAAGGAAAGGGAAGGAACGAGCTGGAATCTGTAAGTAGTTAGAGAGTAGTTATCCTTTCTATCTGTGCAAATTAATATAAGCTTAGTTAGTATATTGATGGGCTATAAAAAGGTTTTTCATTACCAAGGTGTCACACAAGAAACATTTCATGATGGATAAAAGCAAAAAGCTCTCCCAAGACCTTTGCAACCTTATTGTTGCAAAACATATCAATGAAACTGGTTACAGATGCATTTCAAAACTTCAGAATCTTCCGTAAGCAGCATGGGAGCCATTATCTGCAAGTGGAAGAAACATCACTGCCATGCAGGATCTCCTCGCAATATTTCTGACCAGGGAGTCAGAAGGATAGTCAATTCCAAAAGCCAAGGACCACTCGGAGTAAGCTCCAGAAAGACTTGAAGGCAGCCAATTCAATTCAATTAAATTACATTAAACAGTTCTGGAAGTAACTAAAGATCAGGATTCACAAGAGGGACCCCAGGAATCTGTTTAGAACAATGGGCCAAAATCACACCTGATACTGTGACTAATATGTTTTGTCATACAGGAAATGTCTTGAAGCTGTCTTTACAAACAAAGGCTTTTCCACAAAGTATTGAAGAAATAGTAGGCACGTTCAATACTTTTTTCCTGTGTCATTCCACTTTAATACACATAACTCTTATGTTTGGATTTTTTATACGTGTGTTAATATAATGTGTGGTGAAAATTTCGAATAGACTCACTGGAAATTTAAGCTAATTACTGAAAAAAAAATATATATATATGTCCACCATATATTTATTTTACCTGAATATTTTAACTTCCAAATTAAATGTCAAAATGAATGTCAGACGAAATTTAAAGTTTGACTGACTGGATTTTGTATACAAAACATAGTGAAAACTGTCTAAGGTCACTCTCCCTTGCTAAAGAGCTAAATGGTTTAGTCCGCCTGCACGATTCATAAGGTAGTCTATCTTTTGTTTATTTAGTTGAGCATCG
>NC_063211.1:3020520-3025520 GCF_017589495.1 Alosa alosa | reverse complement strand
ACATTTCCTGGCACCAAACCTTGTCTATGCCATTTTCTGCCAGGCCTGCTCTTTCACTTAAACCAGTCTTCCTTTCCCACACTGAACATACTACAGACTTCAGTTTCACAAAACAATGATATTACACAGAATAAAGATACTACATAAAAGATATATAAACTAAAGGATATATGTCAATAAAGTGCTATCGTATTAGCACACAAATCGTATGCTTAAATAGCCTAAGAACTATTTTAAAACTATTCTGTTAAACTATTCAACCGTAACACTTGCCATCACGCATGCACCTCTTCCTCTCCTTTTCCCTCTCTCGTGCACTCACACACACGAGGGCAAAGCATCCTCTTTGTGACAGGTCCCTTAACATAGTTAACAAGTCCATTGTGTAGGCCTAGTCTATGAAAATAATTGTTATCACTCAGCTCTTGGATTAACATCATACACAGGATTTACACTTGTGATGCAAGTTGATAGACAATTGTGTATCAAAAGAAGAAAGGAAAGTTTGCATAATTAAATGCTTTTGAATGTTTTTTTTTGCAGCATATTTACTACCTACCCTCCTTTTTGACAACTGACATATCGGTTTTACATATCGGTTATCGGCCTCCTGTTTTGGTAATAATTGATATCGGTATCGGCCCTGAAAAAAACATATTGGTCGATCCCTACATCAGACTACATCAGACCACATCAGACTACATTACATTACATTACTCTACATCAGACTGTATCAGACGGCATTAAACTGAATCACTATATGAACCAGACTGAATCACTATATGAACCAGACTGTATCAGACTGAATCACTCTATGAACCAGACTGAATCACTCTATGAACCAGACTGTATCAGACTGAATCACTCTATAAACCAGACTGTATCAGACAGAATCACACTGAATAACTAGCTGCTTTTAGACATACTGTAGGTGTCACTTAAGTTTGCATGTTCTGCGGATATCAAGCGGTTTGGCCGTATATCTGAACAACATAACCGGCTATTTGGAATTCTGAACTTAGCCGGCTCTTACACGACTCCCCTCCTTGTATTTGGGACGGACATTATGTGAATGAGCTCGTGTCTGAATGAAGCGAAGAACGTGCGGAGATTCTGTTCATGTGCGTGAATCAACCACGTTCAACATGTTTAACCACGCGGAGATTCTGTTCATGTGTGTCGGTGTCGTTCACACATAATGTCCGCACAATGTCCGCATGTAACCATCATAGTTGAATCACCCGAAGGGTCGGACATCCGTTTGACAAACATCAGCATATTGTGCGGAGGACATGTCTGAAAACACTTAATATGAACCAGACTGAATAAGACTGAATTCCTCTATGAACCAGGGTGGATCAGACAGCAGACTGCATCAGGGACCTCTGTTTGTGTTTGTGTTGGTATTAGTCTTTGTCTTTGTGTGAGATCTTGAAATGGCAGCCGGTTCACTAACAACTCTGCTTAAAGTGGATTCTACCTGACATGATGATTCATCTCGGTGTTCATCGGGGACGCATGCATGTTCACAAATTAATATTAACATGGCTTAAGACAGCTTGGCGCACTGCTAGTAGTGTGTGTGTGTGTGTGTGTGTGTGTGTGTGTACAAATGCCTGTGTGAAATGTCAGGTAAAAGAGATACTTAAGAGGCATCATTTATTCAGCATGCACACTCACTCAAACAAACAAACGCACAAATAAACATGCAGACACACACACACACACACACACACACACATCACCGGCTCTACATAGGGGACGCGTCCTAGGTAAATATATTTACTCATAAATACATAATGGCATTTTAAATGGTAGCAATGCCTCTGTCTTTATGCATAGGAATGGCTCTCATGTGTCTGTAGCCCAGCTCTTCTGTGTGTGTGTGTGTGTGTGTGTGTGTGTGTGAAAGAGAGGTGAGAGAGAGAGAGAGAGAGAGAGAGAGTTGTTGAGTATGTCTGAGCATGCATGCATATGTGACTGTGTGTGTGTGTGTGTGTGTGTGTGTGTGTGTGTGTGTGTCTTTGCGATTGACTGAATGTGTGTTTTTATGACATTGCAGATTCCTCTGTGGTGTTTGACTTTGTTTGACCTGGTTTGGGTTTGGGCTTGTAGGGCCTGTTTAAGCTGGGTAGTGTGTGTGTGTGTGTGTGTGTGTGTGTGTGTGTGTGTGTTTGTGTAGCCTGTTTCAGCTGCATGCTTTAGTTCTGACCCAGTTCATCCTGACGTGGCCCAGATTGTCCAAATGTGTGTGTGTGTGTGTGTGTGTGTGTGTGTGTGTGTGTGTGTGTGTGTGTGTGTGTGTGTGTGTGTGTGTGTGTGTTCGACCTGATTGAGTCTGGCGATCTGACCCTGAACGAGGGACACACTGCAGCCTGCTGCCTCTCATAAGAATGGCCACTCACTCACACACACACACTCACTCACACACACACACACACACACACACACACACACACACACACACATGCACACACACATACAGGGATAGAACATCCTGGCCCTGTGGGTTGGTCGAATGTGAGGGGAAGGTGAGAATGTGTGTGTGTGTGTGTGTGTGTGTGTGTGTGTGTGTGTGTGTGTGTGAGAGAGAGAGAGAGAGAGAGATGACAACTCTAAACTTTAAACTCTGCTCTGTCTCAGTCAAACACACTCAGCTGTAAAACCTCTCATCACCTCACTCAACGGTATGGAACTGTGGGACAGCACGGACCTCCACTGCACCCACACACACACCTAACGAGGAACAAACACACCCCCAAAACACACTGCACCCACACACACCTGACGAGGAACAAACACCCCCCCAAAACACTGCACCCACACACACACCTAACGAGGAACAAACACACTCCCAAAAACACTCCTGAAGAACAAGAAAAAGAAGAAGTGTGTGTTTGTGTGTGTTAGTATGTATGTTTTTATGTTTTTGTTGCACGCGTGCGTGCGTGCGTGCATGCGTGCGTGTGTATGTTTGTTTGTTACCTGCAAAAGCAGTCATTGGCTCCTTAATCAGGGCACTTCCTTAGCTTGTGGGTCAATGTGTGTTCCCTGGTGCTGAAAAAACATAAAAACACACATACTAACACTCATACACACACTCACACACGTCTAAACACACAGAAACACACACACATACACACACACACACACACACAGTCACACACTCATAAACATTAATTTATTTACCGCAATTTACAATATGCCACCACACCACCAACCCTCTAGGTCTGCGCTCCAGTTGGTAATGGCTGATGCTGTTTGGATGATGTCATCGCCTTTCGCATCATTTCCTGGAAGGCTCTGAGAATTAGGGAAGATCAAAAGCAGCGTTGTGATTGGTTGGATGGCCATCACAGAGACAGAGAAAGTGGAGTGATCAAGGTGAAGCTCCAATTCATCGAGATGCACTACAACTCTATCAACAACAACATGAGATGTTTTTTGGAGCTTTTTTGGAGCATCATTTCAAGAAATGTGTCATGACAATCAAGAAAACCGTTCAAAACCTTCATACACACACAGACACACACACACAAATCACAGGGCAGTAAAGTTAAAAGCACACTATGCACTATGCTGGTTGGACATGAACACAGAGAGAGAGAGAGAGAGAGCGCACTAACTCACTAACTCACTAAGGGGCCGTTTACACGAAACCGGCGGGTGAATTTTCTCTTACCGCTTTCACACCTTTAACGACACCGGCAAGAAAAAACCTCGCGTGTACACACAGAGGTTTAACCGGCTAAATGTGCTGTAGTGCATATGCCAGACCAGTCGATGGCGCCGCTGTGCAGAAGCTTCACGATAATTTTGCGTGAATCGCGTAGAAGAAAACATTGTTGAAACAGTTTGTTAAGCCAGAGAATGTCTAATAAGGGCTCTGGTTAAGCAGTCGCATGAAATAAGGAGACTACAGACAATTCGGTTTTCAATTCAACTGTTAAACTAATAAAGTTCATTTTCAAGGTATGTGACTGCTATGTGAAATTTCAAATGCTTAGCCTACGCATTGCATTATGTCTGAGCACCACTGGAGAAAAAACTAACATGCAGTAAGCTAATGTTTAACTGAGTTAAGCTAACGTGTGCTTCTAACTTAGCCACTAAAGGCTGATAGGCTACATTGTGCACATAAATCATGACAGGGGAAAAAAAAAACATAAAACATTTTAATATGATAAATAACTGTTTTGGCTTGTTTTGACAAGCAGCATGTCAGTGGGGTATACTACGAAGCACGTTAGACATATAAGGCTTGACAAAGCCTTGACTCAGGGGTATACGTTAAGTGATACTACGATTGCAGTTATGTGATATATTTGTCAAACTAGGTTTTCAGCTCAGATCTGTGCGCATTCTCGGTGTTGGGATGACTTTGGCCAACCGTGTAACGTGGAGACGCACAAGACCGCCTCTATTTAAAAACAATTACTTCTGCATTCATGAGTGATAGCTTAATCTACACTGTGGTCATTTTTTGTGTCTAACCTATAACATCAAATAAATCAATTGTCATCAGTTGTTGTATGGTATGCACGTCCATAGTGAGATATTTGCACCCACAGCACTATTAAAGCACCTTCGACATCCAAAATGTTAGTAGAGGCGGAGCTCCACCTGTAAGATATATGACAGAATCCTACACGTGAGATAACTTCGTTTTTAAGACAATTGATTGGTCAGTGTGCGGTAGATTACACGATTTGAGCTATAACTTAGCACATAACCTCCTCCCGACCAGGTTTGGTTGACAGCATAAGATACCATGGTGATATAGCGACACTAAAACAGATCCACTTTCGTGTCACAGCATAGCCTGGCTTTGAGCGCAACATACTTCGCTAACCCACTAATCGAGATTCGTAGTACACAGGTCGAGTGCCGTGGCTGAGTTGAGAGGTGGGGCTATGTCGTCATAAAGTTGCCGGCTTCGCACCTACAGGCGTCTACACGGCGAAAGTTAGCCGGCGGTTTCAAAAGTTCCCACTTCGGAA
>NC_063211.1:3013020-3018020 GCF_017589495.1 Alosa alosa | reverse complement strand
GTAAACTGCGCCTTTCTCTGCCTTTCTCCGTCCATAAACACAATTTACGAACGTCTACAACTGAAATGGCAGCGCCTACATACAAGCGCAGTTGAATGAAGTTAACTGATGACAGCATTAAAAAGAATCAAACGTTTAGCGATGAAATAATACCATACATGATAAGATGTAAACAAGCAGGGAGATAATGAAGATCAGTAGTTCTACTCAAACTGCTTGTGCAGGTAGGCACAATAACCTTTCAAAGACTAATGCTTTTGCGCCCACTTCAGGCGTATTTGTTTCGCAATGTGCGTGTAAAATCATTGCGAGGTATGTACAAACAGGCTGCAAAGATGTTAAAGCGCAAACTGCCTGTCTCGGGAGCTGAAAAGGGCACATTGCGTTTTTCGAGTCATGCATATGCATTCATGGGAGGATCCAGTGAAGTTCAATGCACAATAAGAGAACCTTCCAAAGACAACAGAATCACTATTTAGAACACCAGTTTTTTTAAGTAGTACTATCAAAAGCAACTTTCTTTGGCCTTTCGAATGTTTTACTTTCACATCATTCACTTAAACTTTCCTACTTGCTAGATTTTACCAATCTTCCATAGACTACGTGCACAAGTAGTTTGAGTAGAACTACTGATCTTCATTATCTCTCTGCTTGTTTACATCTTATGTATTTCATGATCGCTAAACGTTTGATTCTTTTTAATGTTGTCGTCATCAGTTAACTTCATTCAACTGCAAGCTCTGCCGCTCAGTTCTGCGGACGCTCAGAAATTCTTGAAATGGGTGGAGAAAGGCAGAGAAAGGCGAGTTTACACTTTGGATTGAACGCTTGATAAATATGACGGAAACTTGGGTCTGATTGCGTTCGCAATCTCCCGTTGAGTCAAGCTATAGTGGCAGACAAGTATACAGTTACAGGTATAGCGACAGTGCCTCATACATTGAGAAGATGAACATGAAACCGAATTGCCATTCAGGGCATGAAAAACGGAAGAAACGTCACGAGAATGAACAGCGGGAACAGCAGTCGGGTAAACTTGCGTTCGTTCCATGGTTTGATGTCAACATGCATCTCTCCAACATGCATCTCTGTTGCTGGCCTAGCTAGTGAATCCCCTGATCTGTCTGTAGCTTTCTTGCCAGCCTTTCCCAGCCACAGTACTTTGTAAAGTTGTGAAATATAATCGCATATCCCGTTTTTTTTTTTTTAATGACTGGCTACATTTTTTTTTAAATAATCTTTAAATGTGTTCATAATAACGTGCAGCTCAGGATGAAATTAGCAGTTTTTCAGCAGAAACATGTGAGGACCCATCTAAACTAATAGGTGATTTCACTCTTCCCATACATTTTTAAAAGAACTAAATTGTTTTACAATATTTCAGTCAAGCTTTAGTTATAGATAGCATACAACTGAACGTATGCAAAATGGAAAGTAGCCTGTATTAACTTTGATTCGCTGTGATGTATGGACAATAGATGCACATCGTAAATTAGGCCTATATGAAGTATTAAAATGATTGTTTAAAATAGTCTACGTTTGAAAAAATATTGAAATAATATATGAGAGAATCAGGGGAGCCAGTTCATAGCCTATGTCTTTGGCAAGTAGCCTACTACAGGCACATGTGAAGAACAGTCAGTCAGTAGGCTAGGCTACTATATAGCACAACCCCTTACAAAAAAAATAACTGCATTACTTCAAGTGTCAAACTGCAGATTTCTGAGTATGAAAAGAGCAGTTTTGGAGAAAATATTTGCAGCTCTTATGCAGTGAATGCAGTATTTTAGAGGCAAAAAACTGCATTGTAGGCTACTGCATAGTACTTTACTATTTTGGACATGAAAATACTATACTGCAATGTAGCCTACTGTAGTATAACTGAACTTTAAGCTACTTTGAAAAAACTGCAAAATTTTTTGCAAGGGGATATGTACAGCAAGCATCAAAAGCAAACAGCCCAGACCCTTTATAGGGAAAACACTATATTTGGTAACTTCCATTTTTGATAGACATCCAAAATGGGGTGGGATGATTGTATTGGGAACACTGAGGTGTCAGACGATACTGTAAAAAATGGTTACGTTTTGGCCCTCAGAGTTCAGGTAGGAGCAGGTGGTCCCTTTTGGAGGTCTGAACCGGCACTGGTTGTGTGTGTGTATGTATGGATCTATCTGTCTGTATGTGTCTCTACCCCCACCCTCTTTCTCTCTCTCTCTCTCTCTCTTCCTCTCTCTCTCTTCCTCTCTCTCTCTCTCTCTCTCTCTCTCTCTCTCTCTCTCTCTCCTTCCCTCTGTTACCTCTCTAAACAAGTGCTGATGGAGAGCATTCACGCACACAGCTGAGCCTTAAGCGGTGACACACACACACACACACACACAAACACACACACACACACACACACACACAGACAGCTGAGCACTGAGTGGTGACACACATCTCAGATTCATCATGATAATGACATCATATCACATGGCCACATATGACTCATCACTCAAAATGTCATATACATACACTCACAGCATCTGTGTGTGTGTGTGTGTGTGTGTGTGTGTGTGTGTGTGAGAGAGAGCGAGAGAGAGAGAGAGAGAGACAGAGAGTAGAGCCCTCTAAGCTCCCTCTTAATAAAACAATATAAATATACCAATGTCACAACAGCATAATACAGCCTATTGCGTTGTATGGAAGTGCGTTCTGGAGTTCACTTTGTATGCACAACTAGCCTGCATGGGACAGAAGCCCTATATGAATTCTGCCGAGCAGAATGAATTTCTATCTGACCCTAAATCGACTGTATAAATTGGCAGAGTATCTCCTCTCTGTTAGAGATAGGAAGCAGAAGCCAATCTTGACCAAGTACAGGCTCAGTGACCACAACCCTGCAGTGGAAACAGGCTTAGTGACCACAGCCCTGCAGTGGAAACAGGCTTAGTGACCACAGCCCTGCAGTGGAAACAGGTAGACTTTAAAGCCCTTGGCAAAAATGAAGAAATGGCCATCCTCTCAGACCTTTAGCTGCTTTGGCAACAATATACATTTTACAGTGTCAAAACCTCAGGGACTTTATTCCAACCCATAGCTGTTTAATATTATTAGACATACTGTATAGATTCCTTATGTCCCTAAAGGTGTTTAATATTACTATAAAATACTGTATATATTCCTTATGTCCCTAAAGGTGTTTAATATTACTATAAACATACTGTATAGATTCCTTATGTCCCTCATACTTTGTATGACTTTGGCAATATGAATGACTTATTTGTCATGCCAATAAAGCATTTTTGAATTTGAATTGAGGGTGTGTGTGTGTGTTGCTGTTTTAATAAACACCCCACTGGATATGTGGAATGCTGAGGTGAAATTAAACGTCCCACAACACACAAGGCCAGTAATTGGTTTTCATATCTGGCCATGCTGCCTGAGCACTGCTGTTGTGTGGTCCAACACACACACACACCACACACACACACACTCACACACACACACGCAAAACACATACATACAAACAAACACACACACACACACACACACAGAGCGCACACACACACACACACACAAACATTCACACACACACACACACACACACACACACATACACACGCACACACATGCACATACATACACACACACACACACTTGTGCACACGAACGCACACGCACATACACACACACACACAAACACATACACAACCACGCATGCACACACACTCACAACTACAACCACACACACACACACACACACACACACACACACACACACACACACACACACACACACACAGACACACACACACACACACACACACTTGAAGGCCACTGGCTCTGTAGGAGAGGTAAGGGTAACACTAGAGTGGCAAAGCTAAATGTACCTCCGGGAGTATCCTAAACAAGCAAGTGCACTAGTAGCCCTGGGCCCAAGACAGTGTACTAACAGTGTACTACATGTGTACTGTGTACTAAACCAATAAACCAAACCACTCATTACCTGTGTGCTACATATATTGGTGCACAAGTATCCTGTGTTCATATCTGTAAACATGTATATCTATTAAGCCAATCAGTGTATTAACTGTGTACTAAACTTCTCTATGTACCACACCAATCAGTATATTACCTGTGTATAACCTGTGCACTAACTATCTCTTTGTACTACACCAATCAGTGTATTACCTGTGCACTAAACGTCTTTATGTACTACACCAATCAGTGTTTTACCTGTGCACTAAACGTCTTTATGTACTACACCAATCAGTGTATTACCTGTGCATCTCTATGTAACTGCCCTGTGTCCTGACCAGCTGAGTGTAGTGAACACAGTCCCCAGGGCTGCTGGTTGGTCCCTTTCTCCCTGCCTTAGATCCTCCTACTTCATAGCACAGAGTCTGCTTTACTTAAGGTCCATAATGATATACCGCTCTCTGTTGTCCCTGGCTCTTGTGCCCTCCTGGTAGATCTTAGTGCTGCTTTTGACACCATTGACCACAGGATCCTTTTAAAACGTCTGGAAGTTGAAGTTGGTCTGCAAGGCACTGTATTAAAATTGGTTCAGATCTTATCTAACTGATAGATCTTTTTCAGTGCATTTGGGCAATGCTTCCTCACCATCTCCTCCTAATAAGTGTGGTATCCCACAGGGTTCTATTTTAGGGCCTCTATTATTTTCTTTATACATGCTTCTCCTGGGCTCCATTTTAATCAATACAATATGTGTTACCATTGCTACGCAGATGATACCCAATTTTATATACCTGTGGTCCCTGAAAATTCCTGCTTATTGAGCAACCTTAAGCAAACCTTACCAAACATTAAGAATCAGATGGCTAACATTTGTTTACAGATAAATGACAACAAAACAGAAGTGATCATTTTTAGACAACTAAGCACTGTCAACACTTTAAGCAAGGCTCTTGGCCCTCTGTCTGTTAATCGAACATGTTAATCATGAAGAACCTAGGTGTTTTCCTAGACTGCTCTTTGACTTTTAATAAGCAAGTCAA
>NC_063211.1:3000520-3005520 GCF_017589495.1 Alosa alosa | reverse complement strand
GCTACTACGGCTACGGCTACGGCTACGGCTACTGCTACTACGGCTACGGCTACTACGGCTACTACTGGCTACTACGGCTACTACGGCTACGGCTACGGCCACGGGTTAATGGCCACTAATGGCTATCACGGTACATTGCTTACTTACCTGCCACGGCTTACCACGGCTACTCACGGCCACTTAATGGCTAATTTCACGGCTTACCACGGGCTTACGGCCACGGCCACTAATGGGCAACGGCCACGGCCACGCAAGAACGGCTACCACGGCTAATGGCCACGGGCTACTCACGGGCAAACGGCCACGGGCCACGGCCACACACCACGGCCACGGCCACGGCCACGGCCACGGCCACCACGCACACTGACGGGCCACCACGGCCACGGCCAATGGCCAATTAACGCAACACTAATGCACACGGCACACCACGGCCACTGCAACCACGGCTATTGCCATTAATGGCCACGGGCCACGGCCACGGCCACCACGGCCACGGCCACATCACGGCTACCACGTCAACGGCCACTGCCACGGCCACGGCCAACGGCCACCACCGGCCACTCACGGCACTGCCACCACGGCCACGGCCAACACGGCCACGGCCACACACCACGGCCACCACGGCCACCACGGCCAACGGCCACGGCCACGGCCACACTGCCACGGCCACCACGGCCACTGCCACGGCCACACGGCCACCACGGCCACCACGCCAACACGGCCACTGCCACCACGGCCACCACGGCCACCACCGGCCACCACACGGCCACGGCCACCACGTACACCACGGCCATTGCCACGGCCACCACGGCCATCACACTGCGGCCAACGGCCACGGCCACCACGGCCATCACACTGCCACCACGGCCACCATCAATAATTAATGCACATCACAACACGGCCACGGCCACAATAATTAACGGCCACCACGGCCACTGCCACCATGGACACGGCCACCTGGCCACGGCTACTACCACCACGGCCACTAATGGCCACCACGGCCAACGGCCACGGGCCACGGCCACCATCACACGGCCACCACGGCCACCGTTAACGGCCACTGCCACGGCCATCACGGCCACACGGCCACCACGGCTACCGTGGCCACGCCACCACGGCCACCACGGGCCACCACACGGCCACTGCCACGGCCACACGTACATCACATCACACACGGCCACGGCCACGGCCACGGCCACTGCCACCACAATGGCCACCACACGGCCACCACTGCACACGGCCACGGCCACCACGGCCATCAAGCATCACACTGCCACCACGGCCACCACGGGCCACGGGCCACCACTGCCACGGCCACCACTGGCCATCACATCACACGGCCACCACGGCCACTAATGGCCACGTGGCCACACCACCGGCCACCACGCCACGGCCACTGCCACGGCCACGGCCACCACGGCCACCACCGGCCACGGCCACCACGGCCACCACGGCCACTCACGGCCACTGCTTAACGGCCACTGCCACCGCCACGCCACCGCCACGGCCACCACGGCCACGGCCACGGCCACCAACGGCCACGGCCACGGCCAATCACACGGCCAATCATCACCACGCAATAATCACACCACCCAATAATTAACGTAACACCACACGGCCACGGCTACTAATGGGCCACGGCCACGGCCACCACTGCCAGCCACCACGGCCACGGCCACGGCCACCATCACACGGCCAACACGGCCACTGCCACCGGCCACTGCCACGGCCACACGGCTACCACGGCCATTGCCACGGCCACACGGCCACCGCCACGGCCACCACGGCCACCACGGCTCGCCACTGCCACGGCCACGGCCACGCCACTGCCATCACACTGCCACGGCCACTGCCACGGCCACGGCCACCGCCACGGCCACCACGGCCACGGCCACGGCCACCACGGCCACGGCCACGGCCACCACTGCCACGGCCACCACGGCCACTGCCACTGCCACCACGGCCACCACGGCCACCACCACACGGCCACCACGCACACGGCCACGGCCATCACAGCCACCACGGCCACGCCCATACCACGGCCACCGGCCACGGCCACCGCCACGGCCACGGCCACCACGGCCACCACGGCCAATGGGCCACCACGGCCACCACGGCCACTGCCACGGCCACTGCCACGGCCACGGCCACCACGGCCACCACGGCCACGGCCACGGCCACGGCCACCACGGCCACGGGCCACGGCCACCACTGCCACGGCCACCACGGCCACCACGGCCACCACGGCCACGGCCACCACGGCCACGGCCACGGCCACGGCTACCACGGCTAATCAGTTCAATCACACGGCCACGTACACGCCTCCACTGCCACCACACTGCCACGGCCACTGCCACCGGCCACGGCCACCACGGCCACCACGGCCACGGCCACGGCCACCACGGCCACGCTCACCACACCACACGGCCACCACGGGCCAATCGCCACCGCCACCACGCAACACTGACGGCCACCACGGCCACGGCCACCACGGCCAGCACACGGCCACTACAGCCACCACGGCCACGGCCACTGACGGCTACTCCGCCACGGCCACATCAAGCACGGCCACGGCCACTAATGGCCACTTCACGGCTTAACGGCCACTGACCGTGGCCACCACGGCCACACGGCCACTGCCACTACCACGCCACTGCCACGGGCCACCACGCACACGGCCACGGCCACGGCCACCACGTACACGGCCACGGCCACCACTGCCACCGGCCACCACTGCACACCACGGCCACCACGTCGCCACCACTGGCCACGGCCACGGGCCACGGCCACCACGGCCACCACCGGCCAACACGGCCACCACACGGCCACACCACGGCCACCACGGCCACCACACCGGCCACGCAACACCACCCAACAATTAACGCACACCACACCAACACCACCCACACCACCCACACCTAATGTGGCCATTTACGTAGCTTACTGCCACTGCCACCACACACGGCTACCACGGCATGGGCCATCATACTGCTACTAATGGCTACCACGGCTACCACGGGCACGGCCACCACGGCCACTGGGGCCACTACCGGGGCCACACACACGCCAACACGGCTACTACGGCTACTACGGCTACTACGGTTATACATTACACGGGCTAATGGGCTACTAATGGCCACTACGGCTATCACGGCCATTAATGGCCACGGCTATCACATGGCCTGGGCTACAGTAATCACAGCCATGCACACACCACACACACACACACACACACATTACATGCACACACCATGATAGACCACAGCCAGCACACTCACACATGCACACACCATACAGTAATCACAGCCGCAACGCACACACACACACACCATAAGTGATCACATGTTTCATGGGGGCATCCATTACCACAATCACGAGTGGAATTTTTCTTTCCACAGTCCCATTTACAACTGATTACGCTATCTGATTTTGTTCATCTCTGCCCCCAAAAAAAAAAAATTGTTCCAATCAAGGCCTGGCTTCTGCTGCTGGTAAAGAATGAAATGTCACTCAGTAAGTTGAATGAGAAGATAATGTGCACAATCATTTTATACTCGCTAGCCCTTGTTAAATGCTAAGAGTCACCAGACCCCTAACTGTTTTGTTTTTTTGCTCAATGGATTTTTTTTTATCAGCCTGACCCCTCAGATCTCCCAGACGCTACCGACGCTACTGGCTTGCACTTGGCTGTAGGTGGTGTGTGTGTGTGTAGTGTTACCGTCAAACGGCTGTGAGCAGAGTTTAGCACAATTGCTCAGTTCTACCAAAGTGAGGTACCACTGCCTTTGGCATTGACACAGCACACACACACACAGGCACACACACACACAGACACACACACACACAGACACACACACACACACACAAACCCAAACATACCTCTCACATTCCCTTTTCATGCCCATGTGGTCCAGAGTTTCCCTTCTCTCTCTAGCAGAGAGATGGCATGCCCATTTTGTGGCACAGTTTAGTAATTTCATCTTGAGCAAAGGATCTGGAATTATGAGGTTGGGCTGGCAATATCATTCTATCCCCTCTCTCTCTCTCTGTCTCTCTTTGCTTTCATCCCTCTCTCTCTAGTCCTATGGCCACTGACTTTTCTTTTCTTTCCTATCCCTCTCTCTCTCTACTCTCTCTCTTTATTACTAGGACCACTGCACTCTTCTTTTCTCTCTTTCTTTAGTCACCAGGGCCACTGATTTTCTTTTCTCTATCCCTCTTTCTCTCTCTCTCTTGAGTCATCCATTACCACTGCACTTTCTTTTCTCTATCCCTTTTCTCTAGTCATCAGGACCACTGTGCTCCCCTCTACTATCCTCTGTCTCTTCTTCTCTCTATCCTGTCTCTTGTTCTCTCTATCCCTCTCTTCTTCTCTCTATCCCTCTCTCTCCCTCTCTCCCTCATTCTGATCCTTCTCCCTTTCTTTTTCTCTCTTCTTGCATCTTGAGTCCCCCCTCCATCTTTCCTCCCCCTCTCCTTCCCTTCTCTCCTCCTCCTCCCCTTTCTCTCCCCCCCTCCATCTCTATCCTCCCCCCCTCTCCTTCCCCTCCTCTCTCCTCCTCCTCCCCTCTTCTCTCCCTCTCCTCCTCCTCCTCCCCTCTCCTCCTCTCTCCCTCTCCTCTCCCTCTCCTCCTCCTCCTCCCTCCTCTCCTCCTCCTCCCCCTCTCCTCTCCCTCTCTCCTCTTTTCTGGTGCTGTAGCTGTTAGTGCTAATACATGCAGATGCAGGATCAGGGCCGCTGGTGCACGTCTGGCTCAGACACTTCGCAGTTCTGTAGGAACCCCATATCAACACACGCATGTAGAATGCGCTGCGACATCGCGCACACACACACACACACACACACATGGCGTATATTACACACATTATTATTACACACACACATTATTACACACACACACAGACATGTGCACACACACACGATTATGCACATGCATTACACACAAACATGCACACGACACACACACACACACACACACACACACACACATGCACACACA
>NC_063211.1:2965520-2995520 GCF_017589495.1 Alosa alosa | reverse complement strand
ATAATAATATCATGACTGTGTCAGTGTGGGAGGGTGTTGTGTGTGTGTTTGTGTAAGATAAAAGCACTGTATAATAATATCATGACTGTGTCAGTGTGGAAGTCTGTGTGTGTGTGTGTGTGTGTGTGTGTGTAAGATAAAAGCACTGTATAATAATATCATGACTGTGTCAGTTTGGTAGGAGCTTAGTGTCCTCACACAGACCAAACACAGGCGCTACTTTCTTCACACAACATGCTTCAAAGTTCAACACTTCTGACTCAATAATTGTGCCAGGATATTTGTAATATTACAAATACTTCAATCAGTTTGACTTCATGTTTGAGCCAATCTTGTCAAATCAATCGTTGTGTGCCTTCTTCTAGAGCTAGCAGAGTTGTGAAAGTCCAGCCTCAGAAAGTAAAAGTCTGACACCATATTTGTTCCAACCATTTACCAACCCTTGAGTATTTTGCTACACAAGTACTGTATGTGCCAAGCCCTCCTTGCACATCTGGGTACGTTTGCGTTATTGTAGCTTGCGTAGATTATGAATCAGGCCTAAGAAATGGTCAGTCGAAGGTAGGACTCAAACCACCACAATGTTGATGACCCTGGCCTGACTCACTGTCCCCGGTGTGATGAAGGATGTGAGTCATCTGCATACTTAGGAGGGTCCTATTATTCACACCTGACTCTTGTGTGTGTGTGTGTGTGTGTGTGTGTGTGTGTGTGTTAAAAAAAGACTATTAGAGATTTCTTTTTATAAAAAAAGACGCTGCTATCATATTTCTAGAACACCTCTTGTAGCCACAGAGTCCGCGTATGATTCCTGGAAGGCTCGACTGCCTTCGTGCAGCGAAGACGGAATAACAACGATCAGAACGGCAGGTGACCTCGCTCCATCGCCCTCGCCGCGCCGCACCGTGAGTGTCACTACGCCAAGACAAGATATGGAGACCTGGGCGACGCCAGCAAGCAACCGTGTCGGCTTTGTTTGCATTCAAGAGACGAGAGGTACTTAATATTTCAACCCTGCAAGCATTGAGCGCTTCGTGTGTTTATCAAACAAACACAGATGGATTTGTTTGCCCAGCCTAAAATAATTGTTCTTTTCTCTCTATCTCTCTCTCTCTCTCTCTCTCTCTCTCTCTCTCTCTCTCTCTCTCTGTCTCTCCCTCTCTTTGCCAATCTGTTAGCTTGAGATGAAACTCAAAAGGCCTTCTCTGATTCTGTTTCTCTCTCTCTCTCACTCTGTGTGCGTGTGTGTGTGTGCGAGTGTGCGTGCGTGTGTGTGTGTGTGTGAGTGCGTGTGTGTCCTGAAACCAATATCGGTGCTTAATGACAAACTTAAAATGGAAACTTTCTATGTGTGCGTGCGTGTGAAACTCTCTATGTTAGCAGCCTGTAGATAATCTCACTTTCCGTTTTCTTTTTCCCCTCCTTTTTTCTCTCTCCTGCTCTCTCTCTCCTGCTCTCTCTCTCCTGCTCTCCCTCTCCTGCTCTCTCTCTCCTGCTCTCTCTCTCCTGCTCTCCCTCTCCTGCTCTCCCTCTCCTGCTCAGGGGCGTCTGATGGAAGCTATTTCCCGTCTTCAGCTGGAGGAAAAAAAAAAATCAGTTCTAGGACTCACTTGCTAATTCTCCCGCTAACCTGTGAATATCAAACACAGTCCAGGCAAGCAGATCGCCCACTCTCCTTGTCCACACACACACACACACACACACACACACAGTCCTCACACACACACGGTCCAGACAAGCAGATCTCCCACTCTCCTTGTCCACACACACACACACACACACACACACACACACACACACACACACACATGCACACACACACACACACACACACACACACACACACACAGTCCTCACACACACACACACACACACACACACACACGGTCCAGACAAGCAGATCTCCCACTCTCCTTGTCCACACACACACACACACACACACACACAGTCCTCACACACACACACACACGGTCCAGACAAGCAGATCTCCCGTCTCTCCGTCCACACACACACACACACACACACACAGTCCTAACACACACAGTCCAGACAAGCAGATCTCCCACTCTCCTTGTCCACAAACACACACACACACACACACACACGGTCCAGACAAGTAGATCTCCCACTCTCCTTGTCCACACACATACACACACACACAGACACACACCACCATCCTACACACACACACACACATACACAGACACACACCACTATCCTACACACACATACACCACTATCCTACACACACACACACCACCATCCTACACACACACACATACACAGACACACACCACTATTCTACACACACATACACCACTATCCTACACACACACACACACACACTACTATCCTACACACACACATACACACACACAAACGCACACACACACACAAACGCACACACACACACACAACTATCCTGCACCCACACAACACACACTCTGTCACACACACACACGCACGCACGCACGCACGCACACACACACACACACACACTTCAGCTGAATGGCAACATTTTTCTTTTCCATTTCCAGGAAGTTCAAACATCATTTGTGACCATCTCTGCAGCGGGCCCCTGGGGGACTCTGGGAAATGTTATGCGTCCCAGGAGGCCTCCTTTCCCATTAGCGTCCGCCAGCTCCGACGAGCATTAGAGCCGAGACAGACGCGCGCATCGAGCTGCGTCCAGACAGAGACGGACGAGAGGCCGAGCCGATCTGCTGATTCTGCGTTTCGCCCGTTTCAGCACCTGGACAGCGACACAATCGCCTGGCCCTCCACAGGAGGAGCGGAGAAACCACAACTGCGAAGGAATGCAACCCCACATCAAAGAGACGGGTCTGGTCACCAATTTAAAAAAAATATTTGTAGCACTTTGTTGACGTCTGCTCATCAGAGGCTGTCTATTCTTAAACTCAATCTAAAATGTTAAATAAATAAAGATATTATATCTATAGAGTTATTATATCAGCTGTTGACTTCTAATTTTATGCCATTGCTAATACAGTCAACAAAGCCCAAATACTTAGAGAATTCTGGATCTGAAAGCGCAGACCAGGTGCCCCTGTTGTGTTTGTATTTCAAATCCAACCTTCTGTTTACTTTTCTGTAGACACTAATTAGCTATTTGAAAGGAACAGAAATACTAAAAGAAATTAAAGAAATACTTTTATACACACACACACACACACACACAATCAGATACAAATATGCACACATACAGAGAGAGATAGAGAGAGAGAGCACAAACACAGAGAACAATTTATTTATTTATTTATTTATAAACAAAAAACATATCTGTCAGTTCCATGTCGTTTTCAACAGCTATCAAAACAAAGGTCATTTTTGGATGGATGGATTTTTGTGAATGTTTCTTCTTCTACATAAGATTTTTAGTCATCTTTAGTTCATGTAATACTTTATTGTCAATGCACAAATTAAGTAACAGTAGTCTGAAACGTTATTGTTAATGCACAAATTAAGTAACAGTAGTCTGAAGCGAAATGCTGTTTACATCTAACCAGTGGTGCAAATAACTGACATGTCCAAATGGGCCTTGATGAAATCGTCGCTAGACTGTTCATTACACATTTTAACGGGCCAAAGTTGAAGAGCTTTTGTCCGTTATTGTTAGTGCAAATATAGGCTGATTCATGTTCCTTGCATTGTGTAACTGAGGTCCATGGCTAGTCTGGCTTTCACCAGACCAAGCTCAATCTTTTAAGAAATCAAAAAAAAAAATAAATAGCGGGCAGATCAGGCTGGGTTCACCCAGCCTAGTCCATAGGCACCCAATATTGTTTAATTTTCCGATTGAGATATCCATCCTCTGGCTATTCTAAATGCAAAATGCATCAGGGAGTTATGACAAAACTGTAACTAACAAACTAGATCCCTAATAGAAAGCTGTTAGCTTCCCTAAGCTACAGGTAGGCTTATAAGGTAGGCCTATTTACAACATAAATTGTCAATAGGCTATGCTGGCACACAAATAAAATCTCCTTTGGAAACCAATGGCTTCGCCTTACAGTATCAAGGGACTTAAACTGCCATATAGGTGGCGAAAAGTATAAATTCACGCAGCTCCATGAGTCAAAGGAAGCCTTGAATGAAGTAGCCACTTCTAAATGGGATCCACTACACAGTAGCTTAAGGTGTGTTGCTAAAGCAGCCATAATGAAATGAAGGTGTCATTGTTTGGATACTTCACACACACATGCTTTTAATTTCACAGACTACAACTACCAAGCTGGAATCAAAGCACATCGATTCCCCTCTCACACCCTGCGCGCCAAAACAAATAAACAGAAGCGTCTCAGTCTCCCGCATACATAGGCAAAACTGTATCAGACCCGGTTATAGCGTTGGTAAATCTTCCATTGCACAAGAATGATTTTTTGTAGCGTGCAACAAATGACAGTCGAAAGATACAATTACAGTGCTGCTATCAATTTGCTTGGTATAACGCATTTATAGTTTTCTACAAATGCAATCAATCAAATTGGCCTCCATCACTCAACCAAGCGCTAAACAGTAACATTACCTAGGTCCTTATTGATATTATAAGATTATTGTCCGATAAACATCCTCAGATTTATTTTGGCTTCAAGAAGAAATGGGAATTACATTTCATGTGAACATCATCCTATCCTTATTAGGCGTTCTCTGCGTTAAACTACAGTCCTTGTAGGCGTCCATTGTTTTCAACCCACTTTTAACTTCCAACAAAATTAACGTCTCACTGCAGCGATCGCCATCTAGTGGACAAGCGACTACTTATAAGCCAATACTGGAAATGCAACCATGATGATGATGATAATGAATATTTGGCTTTCTTTTAATCCTACTGAATTTGTAATTATGTATGCGGCCGTTTGTAATACCGATGGTATGTGGGTGCCTGTGTGTGTGTGCATGTGTATATGTGTGCACCGTCATCTACAGGCCAATGAGTGTTCAGTCACTAAATGTACACATAATCTAATTTTTTTAGACCCCCCCATGGATGAAATTCTACGAAACTTGGCATACCTCCAGAGAATGCCAGGTCAATCATACACATAAAATTTGGTGCAGTTCTGAACATCTTAACTGAAGATAGGAGGCGATTAAAGCAGAATAATATTGCATTTTCATTTTTTACCGGGGGGGTGCAAATCACAAATGAGTGATTATGGGCCAGGTAGATGTGGGCCCTTGAGGACGGACGAAATTAAATGCTTCCGTAAAAGTCTAGTGGGGCTACATACCCACCAAATTTCATGTGCACCGGTGTTTCGGTGTCCCGGGTATCGTTGACCAAAAATCGTTGACCGCTAGCGGCGGTCATAATAAGCCCAGTGTTCCAGAGCACTGGAGTGGCTGCTAATTTTAGCAGCATGACGTTAATAATTCAGAGAACTTTATGTGAGGGGTCACACACACACACATACACGTGAGGTGCTACAGAGGATGCAATCTGCTCTGCCCTCCACCCAGCCCTCACCCACCTGGAAAAAAGAGACTCATATGTGAGATTGCTGTTTATAGACTTCAGTTCTGCATTCAACACCATAATACCACAACAACTCATCTGCAAACTTGACAAACTGGGACTCAGTACCTACCTCTGCAACTGGCTACTGGACTTCCTCTGTCAGAGGCCCCAAGTAGTACGTGTTGGCAACCATACTTCAAGCAGCATCACACTGAGCACAGGGGCCCCCAAGGCTGCGTGCTCAGTCCGCTGCTCTTCACCCTGCTGGCCGCATGACTGCACTGCAACCTACAGCAACAATCACATAGTGAAATTTGCTGGCGACACAACTCTGGTGGGTCTCATCACCAAAGGCGGCGAGACTCAATACAGGTTGGAGGTCGACCATCTGACCCGTGGTGCAGGGACAACAACCTCCTGCTGAGCGTCAGCAAGACCAAAGAAGATTGTTGTTGACTTCGGAGGTCACACCCAACACCTGCCACTGACCATCGGCCCGGTGCTGTGGTGGAAGAGCGAGCAGCACCAAATTCCTGGGGGTGCACATCAGTGAAGACCTCTCCTGGACCACCAACACTGCATCACTGGCGAAGAGAGCTCAAGCCTGTACTTCCTCGCGGGAAACTCAGGCGAGCAAGTGCTCCACCAGCCATCATGACCACATTCTACCGAGGGGCACCATCGAGGCATCCTCTCCAGCTGTATGCTGTGTGTGTGGGAGGAAGCTGCACTGAATACAACAGGAAAGCCCTGCAGCGCGCAGTGAACACAGCTGGAAGGATTAATGGTGCTTCACTCCCCTCCCTGAAGGACATTTACACCACCCACCTCACCCGCCAAGGCGACCAAAGTTGTGAGTGATGCAAGTCACCCGCTCACAATCTGTTTGATCTACTGCCCTCTGGGAAGAGGTACAGAAGCCTCGCGCTCCCTTTTCACCAGACTCACCAACAGCTTCATACACCAAGCCGTGGGATGCTGAACTCTCTCCCTCCTCTCCCCCCCTCCACCCTCAGCTACATAACATCCTGGACATTGGACCCAAAATGGCCCTGCACTCTCCACTTGCACACTTGCACACTTGCACCTTGTACACTTTACAACTGGTGTTGTTGTCCTGAAACACAACACTTCTGCTGCTCTTACATAACTTGCACCACTATGCCACTTTCTTCTTACTTAGGTCAAACAGAACTACCCAAGCCTTTTATTGGCCTGAATTTGCACTAGTATTTTTATTGACTGTCTATGCACAATTTCAACCACATTTTGCTGCTCTTATTTTTTCATTATTATATGTGCCCTCTTATTTACTTATTTACTTACTTTTTGTTTACTTGAATGTTATGTTTGTCTGTGGACCTAAATTGGTAAAATATGTCTTGTCTTCACCGTGGGATAGTGAGAAACGTAATTTCGATCTCTTTGTATGTCTGGAACATGTGAAGAAATTGACAATAAAGCTGACTTTGACTTTGACTTTGACTTTGACTTTGAGGTGAAACATGGCTGAGTTATAACACACACACACACACACACGTGTGCCATAGAAAATCATGAGGAATATCCTGTGTGTATGTGTGTGTGTGTGTGTGTGTGTGTGTGTGTGTGTGTGTGTTCTCCAGGGATCAGATCTGCAGTGTGTATCGAGTGAGTGTGTATAAGGTTGAGTCTGTTGGATTGAGCGTGGGTGAGCGCGACAATGAAGGTATGCATATGGCTGTGAAGCGTGTGACAGAGAATCATTGTGTCTGTATTTGAATGTGTGCGTATGTGTGTGTGTGTGTTGTCTATTTGGCTTCCAAACCCTGTTTACACAGCCCTTAGGACATCTGACTACAGCGCTGGGTCTTCACAGATGTACTCCCTCACTAAACACATTCATATTTCATATGGAATTCACTCATATCACACACACACACACACACACACACACACACACACACACACACACACACACACACACACACACACACACACACATCACCCCCATGAATATAGGACTTCTTTGACAGCCTCTGCAGTAGCTGATTGCTTAACGGGTGTTGAAGAGGTGCTTGAGTGGTTGCCCAGAGAGAAAGAGAATGACTGGGAGAGGGAGAGAGAGAGAGAGAGATAGAGGGAAAGAACGAAAGAAAGAAAGGAAAAAAGAAAGGGTTGGGGAGGAAAGTGCTAGAGAAGTGAAAGGAGAGAGAGAGAGAGAAAGAGAGAGAGAGAGAGAGAGAGAGTGAAAAGGACATTGGGAGAACAAGAACATAAATGACATAAGAGTTAAAAGAAGAGAGGAGGAGGTGGAGAGGAGGATGAGAGAGCATAAAAGAGAGAGAGCATAAAAAGCGAGTGAAAAAGAGAAAGAAATTTATAAAATAGAGTGAATAAAACAGCAAGGGAATAAGAGAGAGAGAGAGAAATAAGGTATGTGAGAAATGGAAAGAACACTTTTCTCTCTTTACTGGAGTCCCCTGTGTGACCTTGGCTGTGACTAGTGACTACTGTAGTGCAGCAGCGTCTTTTTCACTGACAGACACACACACACACACACACACACACACACACACACACAAACACACACACACACACAAACAGAGCTCACATTCAGACACGCTCATAAAACACACTAATTGTCTCCGGTCCCTACAGCACTGTAAAACACACACACTGTGTTTCTGACACGCCATTTCACTTATCTTCCTAGTAGTGTGTGTGTGTGTGTGTGTTTATTTGAGCGCTAATGTGTCATTTGTGTACCATTACCACTGGAGGAGCACTGTATGTAACTGCATGTGGTTAAATATGTGTCCATGTGCATGTGTGTGTGTGTGTGTGTGTGTGTGTGTGTGTGTGTGTGTGTGTGTATATGTGTGAGTGTCTCTAAGTGTGTGTGTACCGGTATGGTATGTGTGTGTCTGTGTGGGTCTGCCTCTCCATTACATGCATGGTCAGTCTCCTTATGGCTTGCTGTGCCGCTGGACATTTACCGTGTGTGTGAGAGGAGCAGGCTGCTACTCCGACAGGATGTTTAGATGACCTCAGTAGAGTGTGTGTGGGTGTGAGGGGTCTCGGGTCACTGGCTGTCAATTACCTACACTGTGTGTTTGTGTGTGTGTGTGTGTGTTGTGGGGGGAGGGCGTAATCATACTGTTCCTTAAACATGAATCCATGAGCTTTCCTCAGATATGGAGTCAGCCCCACTGCCTAGGGCCAACCCCAGCCCCCCCCCCCCCCATCTGGCTTTAGCATAACTCTGATTCTGATCTGGTTTAAATCTGGTTTGAGTCTGGTTCCAATCTGGTTTTGATGAGGCCCCTGAACCCCAGGTTGATACCATGTGAGAGGTATGCACCTGTGCTTATGGTATGGATTCATGTATCAGAAGTTACACATGCAACAATGTAAAGACTCTTCTCTACACCTACATCTAGATCTCTGGAGAACAACACAGACGTCTAGATGTCCGTTGACTGCGCAGGCTTTTGAGACTTTACTCCCGATAGCTGTGTCTTTGTGGAACATGAAGACAGGTGTGAGATTTGAGTGTGAATAATTGATGGCGTATTATAGAAGCATCAGCATGAATGTAATTCTGTGAGTACTAATTGCAGTGATGAAATATTGATGCGGTGTAATATGGACGCTCGGGAGGAGACACATGGAATGAGAAATTCACATGGAATGCTGCTCCATGTCATTACTCCCTGTACACACACACACACACACACACACGATAGAGACAGCGTTATTGTGAGGAGTTTAATTTTCATGGGGGGTGCAGCTCTTTCCTTTCTCTCTCTCTGTGTGTGTGTGTGTGTGTGTGTGTGTGTGTGTGTAAGTGGTTCCACTGTTTGGCCATGTAAAGGCTGACACCTGCTGTAGTGATAGAATTCATTTTCATCACTCTGGTCTAAATAAAACATGGGACTGTCGGCAACCCTGCATTTGCATCACTGAGAAACACTCTCTAGCCCGCGCCCTTCACACACGGCCTCACATACACACACATACAGCACTTCACAGAAATCAACCAAGCTCTTCAGCACAGGGCAATCACACACACACAAACACACACACACACACACACACACACACACACACACACACACACACACACACAGAGCTATTGAAACACAAATATCTAGCACAATATGCCCACAATAGTTCAAGCACACTTACTTACACACACACACACACACACACACACGAACATACACACAAAAACACACACACACACACACACACACACACACACACAATCCATTCCAACTGCTCCATCTGATTGTGGCTTTGTATGGTGATCGTCTCCACTTGGCATTCCGACCTCAAGAGATGGAGAAGAGCTGCATTGCCAAGAGAAAAAAAGGGAAAGAAAGACAGACAGCAGAAAAGGAGACAGAAAGAAAGAAAGAAGAGAGAGAGAGAGAAGAGAGAGAGAGAGAGAGAGGGATAGAAAGAAAGAATGAGAGACAGAAAGAAAGAAAATGTCTAAAGGATATCTTTGTTCCGCAGGCCTTTTGTACTCTTGCCTTCTGCAAGGTTTTGTTTCATTTCACTTCTCTTGTTCTTATCAGGGAGAAAAGAGGATTTGCTTAAGTCTATTTATACACACACTCATAAGAGAGAGAGAGAGAGAGAGAGAGAGAGAGAGAGAGAGAGAGAGAGAGAGAGAGAGAGAGAGATGCTGCATGCTGGAGGCCCTGCCTTTGGCCCTGTCAAATTCCACCATTCCAACCCTGGCATTCCATTTCCTCTCTCTCTCTCTCTCTCTCTCTTGCACAGAAAGGAGACAAAACAACTGAACAAAAGACAAATAAAAAACTTAAAAATACAGAGTGCTCAATAGAATGCTCACACATGAGCTGCTTGCGTCACCTTTTTAGAATTAAGACAGACGTACACAGATGTGCCAAAGACACACACACACACACACACACACACACACACACGCTATAGGCTGAACTTTGTCTAAAGTGAAAGGAAGTTTCCTAAACTTTTCACCCTGATGAGGGGCAGGTCTCTGTAACATCTATCTGTGTGTGTGTGTGTGTGTGTGTGTGTGTGTGTGTGTGTGTGTGTGTGTGTGCGTGCGACGCGTGCATGCCCATGTATACAAAGAAATACAGAATAAGACGTTTAAAAATACAACCCAGTTTAAAGGATACTGAAAATGAGAAGACTAAAAAGAGAAGAGCACATATCCACTCAGCTCACAGAACGCACTGATCTGAGAACAGCTGGGCTTTGGGTCTGGATCTGACACATGGAGTCGAAACACCTTTGATACCATCAGGAAGTTCAAGAGTGGAGCAACATGGTAGCAAAAGCTGCTTCACACACACACACACACACAGCCAAAAGCTGTTTCCTCGTGTTTAGTGTCTGACAGCAGGTATTAGCAACAGATTTCCGGCACACAGAGGTCTGAGAGGTGTGGGGCCTGAGTGCTGCTGAAACATGGCCACATTTTAGTCATCTTCACACAAACAACTTTGTGCTTCAAAGCCACTCCGCTGCAGAAAGGGAGAGTCGGGATCTGTCAAACAAGTACATTCAGAACAGGGCATGAAGGTCACTCTCCCTCCTCTCTCTCTCTCTCTCTATCTCCCTCCCTCCCTCCCTCCTCTCTATCTATTTCTCCCTCGGCCCCTCTCTTCACCTCTCCCTATTTCATTCTCTATCTCCCTGTCTATGTGTCACCATGTGTGTGTGTGTGTGTGTGTGTGTGTGTGTGATGTCAGGCTCTCTATCTGTGTGTATGTGTGTGTGTGTGATGTCAGGCTCTCTATCTCTTTGTGTGTGTGTGTGGTGATGTCAGGCTCTCTATCTATGTGTGTGTGTGTCCAACTCTCTATTTGTGTGTGGTGTGTGTGTGTGTCACACTGGGAGAATATTAAGATTTTCTCTTTCTTCTAACCCCCACCCTCTCTCTCCCTCTCTCACACACACTCTCTCATCTCTCTCTCTCTCTGTCTAAGGAGTTCAGGTGAATTTTGCCCTCTGTGGCAGCCTTCTGCAGAGCGGCTCTGCTGGGTCCTAAACTCTGCCCCGTCTCACCCCCTTCTACTGTGCGACCCCCAGAGGGCGCTATGCTAGTTTGCCAGCCTTGGGGCAGCCCCAGGCATGCACACACACATACACACAAGTATACAACCTCTGTCTGTCTTTCACAGACACACAAACAGACACACACACACACACACACACACACACACATTTTCTCTCTAACATTCTCTCAGACACACACTCAGACACACACACACACACACACATTTTAACATTCTCTCAGACTCAGACACACACACACACACACACAAGCTCATACATATTGCATATTTCGTGTTATATAATCTAACTGAATTTGTGTCACTGAGTAGGAATGCCATGATGAATGAAATGAGTACATCTAAATGAGAACCTATCGGTAACCACAATCCAGACGGCTCTACTCTCTTAAAATGAATGTGTTGTCCCTATCTAGCATTGAGTCCTGACTGTGATGCAGGCTTAGAGAGGGTCTGACCTGCTTTATGGTAAACTTCAGCTGCAAAGGATTCTGACACACACACATACATACACACATACATACACACACACACACACACACACACGCCTGCAGGTGTACGGCCATATGTACTGGTGCGTAGCAGCAGGTTATTCAACAACGAGAGAGAGAATTTCCTGTGTGTGTGTATTGACACCAAGTTGGCCTACCATAACTTCCCAACTCTGCACAGTATCTCATTAAAAACATGATAGAAGGCTATTAACAATTTTCTGTAAAGTAAACACGTCATGAAAATTCATGCATGCAGCATTTACAGAAGTTGTAGGCTAGGCTACTTGTTGCTTTCTTTTAATGTCTACTGTATGGTTGCTGGTTATCAGCACACAATGTTAAGCTAATTCACTAACTCAAGACTTCAAGGCCATCATGGATATTAAACATTTTTTGTAAACAACGAAAACAGAAAGGATGGAGGTAGCAAAGCTATAGGGGTCATTTCAGATGGGCAAGAACAAGGTGGGCAAAATTGGTGTGCGCCTTGTCAAAACGTTAGTAATACAGCTGGATTATACTGAATGAATGCTAACTGATGTTAAAGTGCACACGCTGATTAAAGCCATACACAACGGTGAACAAAACTAAAGGTAACTTTAGCATTTATATGGCTGTATAAAGTTGTCCAAATGAATAGGCATTTTTTAGGCATGTTGTTGTTGTTCGTAAAGATGTTAGTACTACCTTTTAGCTGACCAATGCATGAACCTAAAATCGGGAAAACGGACAAATATTAACACTTTGAATGTTTCTTTAAGAGGGTGGGGATAGATGGGTGTGCGTACCATACCATTCATTCCTGCAAGCGCCCCCACACACACACAGGTAAACATCAGCTCCAGGGGATTCTGAGGATCTTTTGTACTAAAAGGTCACTTTGCCATCCACAACTGCCTCTCAATAGTACTGTGTGAAGCGGTCTCACACACAATGACATACAAATAAATGCACACACGCACACGCACACGCACGCACACGCATGTACACCACACACACACACACACACACACAGGCATTCAAATACATGCACGCACACACACACACACAAACAGGCATACAAATACATGCATGCACACGCACACACAGACATAAACGTGCACACATACACACACTAGAATACACAAAACATGTGCACACAGACACACACACACAGACATACAAGTATATGCAAACACAGACACACACAATCAAATATGCACACACACATACAGATAAGGTCAAACATGCACACAACATGAATACACATATACACAACCCATGCAAGGGTGCACAACACTACACACACACACACAGATCCAGAGGACCAGACAAGCCAGCCATGACCGCAGAGATAAGCTGAAACCATGGTGATGCCTTACCTCTCCAGATGAAGACCAGCGGAAAGAGCTACACAGGTGTGGGGGTGTGTGTGTGTGTGTGAGAAAGAGAGGGAGAGAGAGAAAAAGAAAAGGAGAGAAATAGAAACAATAGAGAAAGAAAGAGAACGAGAGAGAGAGAGAGAGAGAGAGAGAGAACGAGAGGGAGGGGTTTTGTCTGGGTGTTTGTCCATCTAGGATATCAGTGTGTAGGTGTCGGCGTGTTTATAGATTTGTGGGTGTCTGCCAGTACACACAGGCACGCGTCAGTCTTTGTGTGAGTTTGAGAAAGGGGACGGATGGTCCTTTGTAGGTGTGTGTGGTCGGTGAATAGGTGTGTGTGGTCGGTGAATAGGTGATGTGCAAGGTGCCTCTAACTGCCTGCCACTGAAGAGGAGTTGTGTGTGTGTGTGTGTGCGTGCGCGCATGAGTGAAAACGCGTGTGTGTGTGGTTTTCTGTGTGTGAGTGAATGTATAAGTATATATACTCTTTTGATCCCGTGAGGGAAATTTGGTCTCTGCATTTATCCCAATCCGTGAATTAACCCCTCTGGTTACAAAGCGCTAACCAGTAGGCCACGGCTGCCCACATATCTGGGTGTGATAGCTTTCAGGGCTGGATGGATTGACTGCATCCATGCATATGTGTGTGTGTGCGCGCGTGTGTGTGTGTGTGTGTGTGTGTGTGTGTGTGTGTGTGTGTGTGTGTGTGTGTGTGTGTGTGTGGCACTAGATGGATATATGCATGTGTTATTCCCCAGGCTGGACAGACTTCACTGAACACCTTGCACACTTTTGGATTCATTTATTCAACATACACATTTATAATTAAATAATTATAATGAAAAGCTTTAAAATTTCCTTTAGGACACTTGGTTGCTTGACTCATACACACACACACACACACAAACATACACACACACACTCTTTCTCTCACACACACACACTGAGTGTAGACAGACAACCGTGTACACAGTGTGCTGTGTTTGTTTGTGTGTGTGTGTGTGTGTGTGTGTGTGTGTGTGTGTCCTTCTAGATTGACTGTTTCCAGGATGAAACCTGAAGGCCACAGCTACACGCAGAGGTCATGGATTCAAATCCCATTTCAGCCCAGCGTGATGGAGAGCATGTGTGTGAGTGTGTATGCTAATGTGTGTGTGTGTGTGTGTGTGTGCGTGTGTGTGTGTGTGTGTCCCTAAGTTCTGTGAATCTTTCTGAGTGTATGTCTGTGTGTGTGTGTGTGTGTGTGTGTGTGTGTGTGTGTGTCAGGAGTGTGTCCTATATGCGGGCAGGCTGAAGAGCTCTGGTCTAAAGTCCTCCAGGCTGCTCAGCACCAGTGTTGCATTCTGGGTAAGGGCGCGGTTCATCCGTTCATCTGGCACCATGACGACCTGCATACCGGCTGCCACGCCTGCAGCTACGCCGTTCACCGCATCCTCAAACACCAGGCACTAACACACACACATAAAGCAGAGGTCAGATACACACACACACACACAAAGACAGACACAAGTCAAATACACAGTTCAGAAGTATATACACATATAGAGATGGGTCTCAAAAAATTTGATTTTTTCTCTAATTGGTTTCAAAAAAGTGAATCTTTCTATTCTAGATTCATTACATTATATAGTGAAATATTGCAAGCCATTTTTTTTGTTAAAGTGTCGATGATTATGGCTTACAGCTGGTGAAAATCAAAATTCAGTTTCTCAAAAATATTAGAATAAAGATGTTATACAGAAATGTCTGTTTCCTGAGTCTTTAATCTCTTAGTCTGGTTCAGTAAACACGACCACAATCATGGGAAAGACAGCTGACTTGATAGTTGTCAAGAAGACACTCATTGACTCCCTCCACAAGAGACTTTCTAATGAGAAGACAGAGAACTCAGTCTCCCACAGGGTTAGTTCGTAACGCAAACATGGCAGTTGTCTACACATATCCCGCACCTTCCACCACCAAAAGTAGACATGTGAATACATTGTGCCAATCATGTGGTATGTTGTAAATACATTGTGCCAATCATGTGGTATGTTGTAAATACATAGTGCCAATCGTGCTGTGATCTCGCAGCTGGAGCGAGGTTGGTGTCATGAAGCCTTGCGCGTGCGCAGTTCGCCCCGAAATAGATGCCCATAGTGTGTTGCAATATGGCCGCCGAGTGGAGCGACTTGCCTGAAAGGACTTTGATTAAGCCACAGAAGAAGGTCATTGCTGAAAGAGCAGGGTGTTCCACACTTATGGAAAGTGACAAGAAGGGAAAAGGTAACTGCAGCTTGAGAGAATCGTCAAGCAAAGCCGAGGGAACTTCAGATGGAGTGAGCTGAGTCCAGTTTGATGTTTCCAGTCAGTGATCATTTGGGGTGCCGTGTCATTTGCTGGTGTTGGTCCTTCTACCAGGAGATTTTAGAGCACGCCATGCTTCCATCTGCTTACAAGCTTAATGGATTGGGGTGTGAATTTTCACTTGTCTCACAATTCGATTAGATTACAATTATCATGTCAACGATTCAATTTCATTCGATTCCACGATGCATCAAATTTAAATGATTCTCAAGGCATCTTGACCTTTGACCTTTGACCTTGATTTTTTTTTTTTTCATTATTATTAAATACACGACCCAGTTGTGATATAATCTTCCCTTGAAAGTTAATAAGCGGTGAAGCATAATAAGGTGTCTCCCTTTCAGAAAAAGATTATCAACAGGCCTGTCTACACTTAATAGGCCTATTGTGTGTAGACTCTTGCATTACAAATAGGTTATAACTTGCAATTACTTTCACATTAAACCAAATTAAATGCACAATATAAATTCCCTTGTTAAACTATAGCATGTTACATCTGATCATGTTCATCCATACCACAAGTCAAAATAAACAGAAACTCATATCGGAACGTCACCTATTACCGATCGTCCCGCATTTCCGACCTCTTACGTCAGGGATCACCAGTCCGGACCGTGACGTGATCCTATTCGGACCCAGACCATAATAGCCTAATTTAGATTTTCACTTAAGATTTCAAAGCTGCGCTAAATGTTTCGTTGGTTAGGATAACAGCATTTACTTCAGGAGCTTCAGGAACCATCATTTTGCTTGCTGCTACTCAGCCAGTGAAATCTGTGAATTCTGATAAAGTCGAAATCAGTGAGTAAAGTAGCCTACTATGGGGAAGAGACTGATAGCCTGAAACGCGGCGAGGAGAGGAGACGGGACGAAAACAATCAGATGGATATCTAAGTTAACGAGAAGTAAGTTATTTTCAAATCACCGATTTCTCAAAGAGGAGAAAGCTAGACAGCGAGAACAGAGCTTTATATAACGATACGGGGGCAATACCACGCAAAACTGTCACGTCCATAACACCAACTAAATATGGATGTGACAGTTTTGTGCGGAATTGCCCTGGACCTCTTCTATATATTCTGAGACAGGCGATTTTTAAAAGCGCCAATTTGAAGCACCTCTACTAGACAAATCATATATTTTGAGCAAGCATAGGGTAGGCTAGGCCCATTAAACAGTGAACCGAGACCACAGAATATTTTACGATTTAAGAAGGCAATATGATTGATCCACCACAATCTAGTTAAGCCTACATGCATTCACTGCCCAACAACGTGATGTTCCTGGGTTTCCAGGATTTCGGGTCTACATAAAAAAAAAAACTAAACTTGCTGATTAATGGGTTCAAGGAACCAGCTGTGGAATATCCATCCATATCTCAGCTCAAATTTTATTTTAAGTTTACGTTAAGAATATAAAAATATAAGGCTACTCAGTTTTTCTCCCCAGTTACTCTGATCTTGCCTTATTTCTACTCATTTCGAATGTTGCCTTTTAGGCTACTTATTTTATTTCACATTAAACATAAGGCCTAGAATCTTCTATTTCTTGACTTTCCCCTTGGGGATCAAGAAAGAAAGAAAGAAAGAAAGAAAGAAAGAAAGAAAGCAAGCAAGTAAGTAAGTATGTATGTCATAGCTGTCAACATTGAGCTTTGAAAATGAGGGAGATTTCCCGGGTTTCTCACGCAGAATACGGGAAAATGTCTACATTCATCCTCCAACGTTGGAAGGGTTGCAGTATTAGTCCGTTTCGCAATTGCAAGGTCGTGCATTGGTCAGCTAAACAATACAACAAAGTAGCCTACTTTATTTAGGCTACGCCTAACAACAGGCTATATTAATTTCGTCAACTTTATACAGCCCTAACAAGGCTAAAGTTCTGTAATCGATGCCCCTGTGCGCGGTCATTCTCTCTCCTGTGCAAACAAAATGTGTGTTCCAAGTAGCCTAGTGCGTAATTCTTCTTCATAAAGTTGAACAAATGCATTTGGTTATTTTAAAGGAAAAATATAAATAGCCTGTCATGCAGTTTATGGGCTACAGTGCAGAGTTGGGAAGTTATGGTAGGCCAACTTGGAGGGAATTCTTTCTCTATTCATAGCACAGTGCGTGCGGCCTTACACTATGCAGGTGCCACTGAATTGTGCGCTCACGACAACCACGCCGTCATCTTAAATAGTCTCACTGTCGCCTTCAAGCAAGCAAAACGATGCTTTGAAAACATCTGTTTCACTGGAAGGGCAAGGGGGTAGCAATAGCAACAGGACAACAGTAGCCTACAGAGACTGACAAGTCCGATGGTAGATCTAATGTTTTGAGATTGATAAAATACGGGATATTCTACGGGAAAATATTAAAACGGGAAGACTGCGGGAAAAAAGTTAAAATACGTGAGAAACCCGGAAAAAACGGGAGGGTTGACAGCTATGATCTATCTATCTATCTACAACTAGGCTCCCTCCATCCATCCAAATATTATATATATATATATATATATATATATATATATATACATACACATAGCCTAAACATTATGATGCTCCGGATCTTTGCTTGAGGAAATTTTCCGTAACTGTACCTCGCTGAAGATTAATACCCCTGTCTTACGTGTATGTGTCATTTAATATTCATTTCTATACAAACCACGACGGCGGATTCCTAAAGAAACGCAAGGACCCACACCATAAGTATATCTAAATTAGTTCTGTACATTTACATTACATTTTACCATGACTTGAAGAGATGTAAGCAGTGTTTACAATTTTTGTGCTGCGTGTACAAATTTTGTTCAAATCTACACACCTATGGCTACAGAAAAATGGTTGGAATCGTTTGTGCTTCGTTTGTGCGTGTATTTTATAACGCGTTATGATGCGTTTAAAACATGACAATACTGACGTGTCACTGCATCTGACTATCATCACAAAACCCAATAGATTGTGTAGGCTATTCATGGTACGTAATTATTCAATTGATATAACCATATGTTAACTTTGTATTCACTGTATATCTGTGACATTGGCGAACATGACAGAAAGATTTGTATACAACGGCAAATGTCAACATTAACCTACATCATGAAGCTTCTCGCCTGCCGGGAAAAATATCGGCAGATTGAATTAAACTTCTTGGAAGGGTGTAGTTAGTACATGGGCAATGGGAAACCCAGTAAACTGGTTGGGTGCACGAATCAGTTTCACTTTTCTTGCTTTCAATTTTGGAGGCGTCATGCACTCTTAACCGGTAGTGTAAAAAAAAAAAAAAAGAAAATCCCTAATTTATGGAGATGCTGATTTCCTTTTCCACCAGGACTCGCCACCTGCCCACAGTGTTTATTGTTTATTATAGGAAAATGAGGCTTAAGGCCGCTATCAAAGCAGCCTGGGCTTCCATAACACCTCAGCAGTGCCACATGCTGATTGCCTCCATACCGCACCACACTGATGCAGTAATTTGTGCAAAAGCAGCCTGACCAAGTATTGAGTGTATAAATGAACTATTTTAGATTAGTCAATTTAGTCAGATTAGTTAATTTCTTTTCAAAAGGTCGACATTTCTGTAATTTAAAACCTCTTTATTCTAATATTTATTTACAGAGATAATGAGTTTTGGTTTTAATGAGCTGTAAGCTGTAATCATCACAAAATGGCTTAAAATATGTCACTTTATATCTATATATTTTTTTTAAATAATTAGGGGGGAAAAATGAACTTTTCCCACAATGTTCTAATTTGCTGAGACCCACCTGTACATGACCCTGCACATACACAAGATAAACAAGATGGACTCACGAGCACACAGACATCAACATACATGGTTAAATATACAAAAACAGTAGGGCTGTAACGATACACCAACCTCACGATTCGGTTTGTATCACGATTTTTGACCCATAAACCTCGATTTTTCTTTTTTTCTTTCTAGACATTTCATTTAATAACATTTCAATACCCTACATTAGAACACCAGAGGATTACAATATAATATATAATATAACATATCTATTATTGTATATCCTGATATAAAAAGAGAATAATAAATGTCTGATATTTATGACAGCACACTTTATGCAGATTAGCCTATAGCCTAAGCCTACTACCGTAAAACTCCAAATAATAGCCCGGGCTTTTATTTTCCCAAATCGCCAAACTGTACCGGCTAGCATTAGAGACAGGCGTCTATATGAGACAGGCCTTTAATTCACTTTATTCCATCTCTGCAAAGATGGAAAATATTATCGAATTAATTATTTCAAACACACTGAATGTCTACCTATATGACTAGGCTATCTGATGACAATTACGGATCATCATTCATTTAGTTTTGTGATATTGTTCATTGAGTGAGATACAGTAAGATCCAAATAGCGGGATAGCCAGAACAGATGAAACACATTGTTTCTCCCGTTTTGTATTTGCCAAATTTGGCAACAGTCTACATTCAAATCATAGCCTACTTCCAGGCGCGCGGGAACATATTTTTGACCAGGGGTGCTGAATAACAAAATAATAGATAGATAGATAGATAGATACTTTATTGATCCCCAGGGGAAATTCAAGATGTCCGACGTAATCATGGATGTCCAACGATTTCTCCCCCAGCATATGATTCGAATTTAGACAGCTAAATACACCATTTCACCGCCGTGTATGAGTAGGTCTAAGAGTGAGAAGTTTTATAATGCCCTGGGAAGCCACATTCCACTGCAACTGTGTGCAGCACTTGCCACTCCTCATCATCAAAAAACTGTGCTTGGCACACACCAGTCCCATAGAAAGCACTTGACTTTACATCATTAACCCTATTTCAATAGGTTATATACACTAGCCAGAGAATGTCTGTAGACAGGCTCTGATATAGGGCCTGATATAGCCCAGTCTAAGGTATATTCCTTTTCTGACTTCTTTCTTTATCGCCATGGCATTTAGAATAAAGAATAACGTTAAGAAACCGTTCTGGTTTTGTTGCCAGCATAAAACAAACTTACCATCGCCTATCCGCAAATTTTAAACACAAGGGATGAATTGAACGATGACTAAGTCGGACATATAGGCATAGTTCATATTGGAAAAAAATTATACAATTTGGAACTCTAGCTTTTCCCCATCGCAGTCTTTTAATGCCATCTAAATAATCATAACGTCGCAGTCTGCGCCTATACTTAAGCCCAAATCACACCCAAGATTCGCATAACGAGATGAGCAGCAACTTGATGCAACATTCTAAAACCTTGCAACTGTGACCAGACATGTGAATGCTTTGCGACGGCTTGTAACGACATGCAACATCTAACATCCAACATCGCGCGTGTCCATTAAGGGAGGGAGCGCGAGAGAGAGCGGGGGGAGGAGGTATGAAATTATGATTTATTTATTTGTTTTTGGACAACGTAGGCTACTTACTAGGTAAGTAAAGCGGGAGATGTGTGTTGCTTATACTGTAAGCTGCAAAGCACTGTGTGAAACACTAGAAAGGGTGTGTCGCGGTTCTGCCTTTTCACACCGCGACACAGTATCGTGGATATGAGTGTCGCGATTTCGGTTTCGAATCGCATATCGTTACAGCCCTACTGATAACACCTTTATGTAATATATTTTGGTGTCGCATATCGTTACAGCCCTAAAAAACAGATATATGGATGCATAGGGAAGCATACACACACTCACACACACACTCACACAAACACACACGCACACACACACGCACACACATACACACACATACACACTAAACAAAGGTTACATACTTACACGCAAACACACACGCACACACACACACTAAACAAAGGTTACATACTTACACGCAAACACACACGCACACACATACACACTAAACAAAGGTTACATACTTACACACACGCACACACATACACACTAAACAAAGGTTACATACTTACACACACGCACACACGCACACACTAAACAAAGGTTACATACTTACACACACGCACACACACTAAACAAAGGTTACATACTTACACACAAACACACACGCACACACACACACACTAAACAAAGGTTACATACTTACACACAAACACACACACTAAACAAAGGTTACATACTTACACACAAACACACACACACTAAGCAAAGGTCATATATATATTGTATACACACACTCACACACTAAACAAAGGTTACATACTTACACACAAACACTAAGCAAAGGTCATATATATATATATATATATATTGTATACACACACATTGAACACCTCACACACACACACTAAGCAAAGGTCATATATATATATATATATATATATATATATATATATATATATATATATATATATATATATATATATATTGTACACACACACACACACACACACACACAGACACAGACACATAAATAGAAAGAGAGGAGCCTGCGTATACGTTTCCATGTGTGTGCACATGTGTCTGTGTATGCATCTGAGAGGTAGTGTGTGTATGTGTGTGTGTGTGTGTGTGTGTAGGGGGAGGCACTTGACATGTCTGCTGCGGTCTAATTGGCTATAGAGATGAGGTCGAGGTAACCGTGGGCAACACAGCAGGGGCACAATGGCAGCGGAACCTCCGAATGTGTTTGTGTGTGTGTGTGTGTGTGTGTGTGTGGTATTAATGTCAATAGGATGATAACTAACTGTGTGTGTGTCAGGGGGTGTGTCGAAAGGTTACATGCTCTAATATTTCTATTATTCTCAGACCACAATTAATGCTCTCATTATGGAAGAGGAAGCCATTAAGCAAAACTCAAACTCACACACTCACTCATACACACACACCTGAAAACAATAGAGAGGAAATGAGGAATCAAATGGGGACTCCTGGAACTGCCCCCTCAACAAACTCACTCAAACACACACACACACACACACACACACACACACACACACACACACTCTCTCTCACACACACACACAGACACACACACACACAGTGGAGTGGGCCTCTCAGACGGCCCTCTGGCGCCCAGGAAGTCCGGCACAAGAGAGTGTCCGGCCACTCAGGAGGTCTCACACAAGTCAAAACACACACACACACACACACACACACACACACACACACACACACATACACATATGTACTGTACACAGCCTTTCACCTGTGTATGTTTGTGTACATGCATGAATGGTGGAAATGCTTTTGTTAATGTGTTTCACCTGTGTGTGTGTGTAGGTATGTATGGCGCATGAGAGAGCATTTTAAGCTCAGCTGCTGCACACAGAATAATGACGTCTCCATAATGACACACGGTTGACCAGACACACACATACCCGATCAGGCCACTGCAAATGTCATGAGCCACAGGGTCATTTTGCCTCGCTGCTACACACACACACACACACCCCTCTGCTGTGTTCCATCACTCAGTGGAACTGTGACAAACATCTTTTCTACATTCTAGTACACACATGAGTGTAGACCCACACACACTTGGGCACAAACACACACACACACACACACACACACACACACACACACACACACACAGTGTAGACACACACACGTGGGCACAAACACACACACACAAACACACACATGGGCACAAACACAAACACACGGGCACACACTTACACACACACACGAGCACACACACACACACACACACACACACACACACACACACACACACACACACACACACACACAGGAAATGAAAATGCAGTGAACAGGACAGGATCTGCAACAGCCTCTGGAAAAATCTCATTAAATGACCTTTCTGTGGTCAGTTCCTGTGGTGAGCACACAAACACACACACGGGGGCACACACACACACACACTCTCTTACAGTATATGAGCAGACATTCAGCTTTACTGAATCCCAAAAAGGGTTGCAGAGCGGTCAGACACACACACTCAAACTCACTCACTCTCATGCAAGAAACGTATCACACACACATATTCGCAAAGCATACCCATACAAACTCACACACACACACAAACACACAACACTTTTATGCCTGAATGATATGAATGGTCAGTAGTGAGACTAGCCAGTTCATGAACCCCTCCCCACGGGTCCTAGGTTTCCCTGTACGGTCTCCCACACACACACACTGCCGATAGTTCCGCAGTCGCAACCACCCACACACCCACACACACCCACACACACACACACACGGCTGATAGTTCCACTTTATGGGTCAGGTTTATAGTTTTGCTGTAGGCTTTACGGTTCCTGTCTCTGACCATAAATTTGATCCTGAGGTTATCTCTTGTGTCCTCTAACCACATCTCTCTCACACACACACACAGACACACACATAAACACACATGCACACATATACAGGGATGGGAACGAACACACATACACTCAAATACAAACTGCAATCTCACATGAATAGGTAAACAAACACACACACGCACATGGACCCACACACACATAAACACACATGCACGCATATACAGGGATGGGAACGAACACACACACACTCAAATACAAACTGCAATCTCACATGAATAGGTAAACAAAACACACACGCACATGGACACACACACACATACACACGCATAAACACACATGCACGCATATACAGGGATGGGAACGAACACACACACACTCAAATACAAACTGCAATCTCACATGAATAGGTAGACAAAACACACACGCACACACACACAGGGATGGGAACGAACACACACACACTCAAATACAAACTGCAATCCCACATGAATGGGTAAACAAACACACATATGCACATGGAAAAATGAACACACACACACACACGGACGGATGGACACACGGGCATGCGCACACACACACACACACACACACACAATGAGTCATGGATACAATCCTGCTTGTAGCGTAATGTTAAATGGTTAACAGAATAAAAAATAACCCTGAAGAAAAACACAGGGATTACAACATCACAGGAGAGATTGTAAAGTTACTACATGGACAAATGAGACACACACACACACACACACACACACACACACACACACACACACACACACACACACACACGGGTGAAGCTGCTGTATGTCTACATGGATCAATGAGAGAGAGACACAGAGAAGTGTGTGTGGGTGACAGAGGAGAAAGTGTGTTAAAGGAGAAAAAAGGAGGATGAGGGAAGGAGAGGAGAAGAGAAGGAGAATAAAAGAGAGGGATGGAGAGAGGAGAGAGAGAGATATAGAGGGGGAGAAAAGGGACATTGAGAGAGAGAGAGAGAGGACATAGACAGATAGAGAGAGAGAGAGAAAGCTCAGGAGAGTTGTGACAATGATGTATTGCATGCAGCATGTTTTAAATGATCCTAGGCCTGAAGGTGTGTGTGTGTGTTATGGGGCCATGTGGAGCGGCTGATGAGTGGAGCTCCTGAATAACCCCACAGAGACACTGGCACACATGCACACACAAGCCCACCCTAGGGGCAGAGAATACCCACTTACTGCAGCACGACAGCGCCACCTAAGGGCAGAGAATACCGCGCCACTGCAGCCACGCTGGCGCACCTAGGGGCAGAGAATACCCCCATTGCAGCATCTACAAGCCACCTAGGGGCAGAGAATACCCTTACTGCAACACATCCTCTGGGGCGGTTTTACAGAGAGGGAGGCGTGTGTGTGTGTTGGAGAAATTAGAAATTACAGAACAAGTTAGAAAGAAAACAAAAGAAAAAAAAGAACATCTATAATAATATTCCGGCTCGAGAAGTAAGTGTAAATAGAAGTAATAGTGTAGAGATAATAAAGGTAATGAAAGCTGATAATAGTGTAAAGGTAATAATAATGGAAGCGATAAGCGTCGAGTGTAAGCAGCGTGAAGCTGATATGGTATAAGCGATAGAATTAATAGAATTAATAGAAGCGTAAAGCGTGTAGTGTATGCCGTTAAATTAATAATAGTATAGCCTTGTCGAAGGCGTGTGGTGTGGTGTGGCGCGTGGGGCGTGTGGTGTGGGGTGTGGGGCGTGGGGCGTGTGGTGTGGGCGTGTGGTGTGGAGCGTTGGGTGTGGGGCGTGGGGTGTGGGGTGTGGAGCGTTGGGCGTGGGGTGTGGCGCGTGGGGTGTGGTGTGGGGCGTGTGGTGTGGTGTGGAGCGTTGGGTGTGGGGCGTGGGGCGTGTGGTGTGGGGCGTGTGGTGTGGGGTGTGGGCGTGGGGTGTGGGGCGTGGGCGTTGGGTGTGGGGCGTGGGGCGTGGGCGTTGGGTGTGGGGCGTGGGGTGTGGTGTGGGCGTTGGGTGTGGGGCGTGGGGCGTGGGCGTTGGGTGTGGGGCGTGGGGTGTGGGGCGTGGGGCGTGGGGTGTGGGGTGTGGGCGTGGGCGTGTGGTGTGGGGTGTGGGCGTGGGGTGTGGGGTGTGGGGTGTGGGGCGTGGGGTGTGGGGCGTGTGGTGTGGGGTGTGGGGCGTGGGGTGTGGGGCGTGGGGTGTGGGGCGTGGGGTGTGGGGTGTGGGGTGTGGGGCGTGTGGTGTGGGGTGTGGGGTGTGGGGCGTGGGGTGTGGGGTGTGGGGCGTGGGGTGTGGGGTGTGGGGCGTGGGGTGTTGGGCGTGGGGTGTGGGGCGTGGGCGTGTGGTGTGGGGTGTGGGGTGTGGGGTGTGGGGCGTGGGGTGTGGGGCGTGGGGTGTGGTGTGGGGCGTGGGGTGTGGGGTGTGGGGCGTGTGGTTTCTGGTTTCCAACGTAAACGTACACCTGACCCAGAGTTTAGGAGATTCACAAACGTATGCACTTCACACTGTCCACTACGTAGCCTCGGAGACTTCACACACACACTCACACACTTGGAGACTTCACACACACTCACACACTTCACATACACACACACACACTCGGAGACTTCACACACACACTTCACACACACACTCACACTCGGAGACTTCACACACACACACACACTTCACACACACATACACTCACACTCGGAGACTTCACACACACTCACACACTCACAAACTCGGAGACTTCAAACACATTCACACACACACACACACATTCACACACACACTCACACACTCGGAGACTTCACACACACTCACACTCGGAGACTTCACACCCACTCACACACTTCACACACACACACACACACTCGGAGACTTCACACCTCCACACACACACACTCGTAGACTTCACACACCTCACACTCGAGACTTCACACACACCTCACACACTCGGGACTTCACACACACACACACACTCGGAGACTTCACACACACTCACACTTCACACACACACACACACTCACACTCGGAGACTTCACACACACTCACACACTTCACACACACACACACTCGGAGACTTCACACACACACTCACACACACTCACACTCGGAGACTTCACACACACTCACACACCTCACAAACTCGGAGACTTCACACACACTCACACACTCGGAGACTTCACACACACTCACACACACACACACACACACACACTCGGGAGACCACACACTCACAAACTCGGAACTTCACACACTCACACCTCACACTCGGGCTTCACACACACTCACCTCGGAACTTCACACACCTCACTCGGAGACTTCCACACACTCACACCTCGGAGACTTCACACACACACACACTCGGGACTTCACACCTCACACTCGAGACTTCACACACCTCACACTTCACACACTCACACCTCGGAGACTTCACGCACACTCACACACACTCGGGACTTCACACCTCCACACACTTCCACACACACACACTCACACTCGGAACTTCACACCTCACACACCTCACACTCGGAGACTTCACACACTCACACTCGAGACTTCACACACTCCACACACTCGGGACTTCACACACACTCCACACTTCACACACACACACACACTCAGAGACTTCACACACACACACTTCACACACACTCACTCGGAGACTTCACACACACTCACACACTTCACACACACATACACTCACACTCGGAGACTTCACACACCACACACACACTCGGAGACTTCCACACACACACACACACTCACACACACACACACATTCACACACACACTCACTCGGAGACTTCACACACACTCACACACTCACAAACTCGGAGACTTCACCACACACTTCACACACACACACACACACACACCTCACACTCGGAGACTTCACACACACTCACACACACACTCACACTCGGAGACTTCACACACACTCACACTCGGAGACTTCACACACACTCACACACTCGGAGACTTCACACACTCACACACACACACACACTCGGAGACTTCACACACACTCACACACTTCACACACACACTCACACTGGGACTTCACACACACACACTTCACACACACACACACACACTCGGAGACTTCACACACACACTCCACACACACACTCACACTCGGAGACTACACACACATTCACACACACACACACACACATTCACACACACACACACACTCACACTCGGAGACTTCACACACACTCACACACTCACAAACTCGGAGACTTCACACACTCACACACTTCTACACACACACACACACACACACTCACACTGAGACTTCACACACTCACACACACACTCACACTGTATTCTTACACACACTCACACTGAGACTTCTGGCCAATACACACACACACACACACTCGGAGACTTCACACACACACACACACACACACACACACTCGGAGACTTCACACACACTCACACACACACACACACACACACACACACACTCGGAGACTTCACACACACTCACACACTTCACACACACACACACACACTCGGAGACTTCACACACACACACACACACACACACACACACACAGACTCCACACACACACTTCACACACACACTCACACTGAGACACACCCACACACACACACACTCACAAACACAGAGACACACACACACTTCACACACACACACACACACACTGAGACACACCACACACACTCACACACCTCACACACACTCAAACACTGAGACTTTCACACACACTCACACACAATTCTAACAATCACACACTGAGACTTCTCACACACACACACTTCACACACTCGGAGACTTCACACACACTCACACACTCGGAGACTTCACACACACTCACACACTTCACACACACACACTGAGCTCTCGAGACACACACACACACACACACACACACTGAGACTTCACACACACACTTCACACACACAAACACTGAGACTTCACACACACTCACACACTTCACTCACACACACACACACACACTCACACACACCACACACACACACTCACACACTTCACACACACACTCACACTCGGGAAACTTCACACACACACACACTCACACACACTTCACACACACACACCTCTCACACACACTCACACTTCACACACACACACTCGAGACTCACACACTTCACACACACACACACACAGACACTTCACACACACTCACACACTCACACACACACTCACACACACACTGAAACTTCACACACACTTCACACACTTCACACACACACACACACACTCACACACTGACATTCTCACACACACACACACATTGGATTATCTTCACACACACACACACACACACTGAGACTTCAAGCACACACTACCACACTTCACACACACACTCCACACACACACTGACACACACACACACACACACTCACACACTTTCGGGACACACACTCACACACTTCACACACTGACTCGGGACACTTCACACTCACAACTTCACACACTCACACACTGAGACTTCACACACACTCACACACTTCACACACACACTCACACACTCGGAGACTTCACACACACTCAGCCTCCACAGCAGAGTAAAAGAGTTTCAAAATTAAGTCAACTTCCCACTTTTACACGCATGTATAGCTCTCAAGCAGTTAGACTGCTTTGGAAATCTGTGGTGCACAGGAGAGTATTTTTGTTAATCCATTATTAGACAGATTGAACCCCAAACACCACTATACAAACATGTGCATGTGTGTGTGTGTGTGTGTGTGTCTTCCGGAAAGGGTGTTAGGGTTCTAGAGGCACAAACATGCGCACACACACACACACACACACACACACACACACACACACACACACACACACACACACAGGCCAGGTCAGCAGAAATGTTTGTTTTTATTGATAGGAGCAGAAAGCTGCGTTGCCGCACTGTGTTGTTTGATAAAAGACATTCACAGGAGTTTAAATAGCTCTCCTTTAAAGACAGAACTCTGTGTGTGTGTGTGTGTGTGTGTGTTCAAATAATTCTCCTTTAAAGAGAAAGCCCAGCGCTCCACAGCAGGAGAGAGAAATGAACATTTAAAAAGAGATGCCAAGAGACTTTGTGAGTGTGGGTGTGTTTGTGTGTGCGTG
>NC_063211.1:2950520-2958020 GCF_017589495.1 Alosa alosa | reverse complement strand
GCTACTGTAAAACACTCTGGTGCCTTTCCTCCTACAGTAGTGTTCAAAGACACCTTTTTCTTGTTAGCTGTAAAACAGAGGCCAAGTGAAGGCTATAAGCTAGGCCTACATGTTTAATTAAGAAATATTAATGCAAGCTACTATATAAACCTACTATTCTGAATAATGTTTTTGTGTTTCATTTTCACCTGCTGCCATGTTCGTTTGGCAATGGTGTTGCATCTGAAATGTTCACAGGATTAGGCATACACTAAATCAGTCAATGGGGGCTACTTAAACATTCAATTATCCTTATTACTGTAATCTACTGTATATGCCCACTTCTGAATTGGGTTGCATCTGTAGGCCTTTCTATGAACTCAAAATAGGCTATTTAATTATTTTAACTCATTTCAGACATTCCGCAAGCTACTAATCCTCCGTAACACATATTTGAAGAACATGTGGGAATAAAACTTTACTTTTAGGCATTTAGGCTACCCGATCTGCAATACGTTGCCAACAGCCTTGCTTTGTTCATGTCATGAGCATTCTCTCTCCCTGGTAACAACCTTAATTGATTCAATTCTCTGCCACTCTGCTCACTCTCTCTCTACTCTGCCTAACAAGCTCCACCTGGCTCCGCCCTGCTCTGCTCTTGTTACCTGGCCAGCTGCGCTGCATTTCCCACTCACCATCCTCACCTTGCCCCACTCTGCTCTAATTACTCTGCCAGCTGCACTGCATTTCTCCACTAACCTCTCCCAGTATATAAAGCCCTGTTTTTCAGCCAAGCCCTGTCAGATCGTCTTCAAACCTGGACCAGTAACCTGCCTGCCTGTCTACTCTCTGACTCCTACCTGTGATTCGGATCCTTTCTTGACTGCCTCCCTGTTCTACTGCCCCGGTTATCCCGACCTGCCTTCCGGATCTTCTCGATTACTCTCCGATCTTCAGCCCCCCCGGTAACTCGAATCTGCCTTCTGTCTCACCACGTTTAGTGCCTAGCCCTGGTCTGTACTACTGCCTGCTGTTCACCTTGCTGTTGTGTGTGTGTGTTCCCCCAGGCCTCCGACCACCAGACGAGCGAGCCCCGACGCGTCACCACCCTCAGCCCGAGACGCCGCTCGATCACTGGGGGATACACACACTCAGCACCTTGGACTGGAACCCCCCGGAAACTTGGAAAACCCCAGAGCCCCGAGAACCCCTGACACTCCTAGCACCCCTGGAACCGGAACCTCCAAGACCTCACGTTTCTCTCACTCCTCTTCCCCCCTGAACCCTTCAATAAAAGACTCTGAATTTGAACTTGCGCTCTTGGGTCGTCTTCTGTCTGTGACAGTTCACTGCCAAAGTATTTGATTTTTGTCGTAGAGTGGGTTTTAATTCCTCATAACTTGTCATAATAATTGTGCATTCCTCATCCGTAAAATAAGGTGATCGTGTCATCATTGAAAGTGGTGACTTGCGCTGCAACCCGCCCTTTATGTGAACGCCAAGACAAACTCAATTAGGTTAACCCCGGCTCAACAAATCAACTTCATAATCAGCATCGTAGTACCGATTAACACCACTTAAGATAAACCGGGGTTGACAAAACCTGGTTAACAAAGTAACCCTGAGTTACATCTGGGTAGGTTCAGCTCCCTTCGTAGTACAGACCCCAGGGCAACTACACATGCAACAACTCAAAAGCAGAGACCGGGCTTAAAGACATTCAATTTTTCAAAAGTGCCAAAAAAGCATTGCAGGCCATGAAACAAAAGTAGACAAACGTTTCGGACCTAGGCCATCATCAGTGTCCCAGTTTGAAACACGCCACCAGGCGCTCACCTACCAAGAGCGTAGGTGAATACCGAATCGCCAATCACCAAGAACGTAGGTGAATACCGAATCACAGTGTGTGGTCCCTACAGGTAGACATAGAGACACACATACTGTACAAAAACATACCCAACGTCACCAATGCCACAAACATTATACAGACTTATCAATAGACAATATAGATCATATTGAAAAGAAGGCATGTAATAACACAATTAACAATGAATTAAACCACTATTCTTCATCCTGTCATGGGCGCATTAAATGATTGGCCTACAGAAAGCATGTTAAGACCGAGTCGGATGAAGGGTTTTAAGGGTGGAGATCCAATAATGTTCCGCCACTTAATACAATTTTCAGTACACTTTCAGCCCCTGAGTGCGATCTCTGCTTTTTCCTACTTCACAAACCACACACACACACACACACCTCAATGAGATTAACATTCAGCCCCTCAGGCTCTCCTGCCTCCCACAGGACCTGTGCCCCTCTACTTCACACACACACACACACACACACACACACACACACGCGCGCGTGTGATTTGTGATGTCTTATTCATGTGACTGCTCATGCTAACAGACTGGAGCGTTAACAGCAGAGTGAGTCTGAGGACGTGGAAGCAGCAGAAACCATACTGCATGAAGCCGAGTTTATGAGATCAGCAACACACACACACTAGAATGAGCAGAACAAATGAGAGAGACAAAGGGCCCAGACACAGTATGTCAAAGTGTAAACACATGTGGGTGTGTGCCACTGGTCTCTCTCTCTCTCTCTCTCTCTCTCTCTCTCTCTCTCTCTCTCTCTCTCTCTCTCTCTCTCTCTCTCTCTCTCTCTCTCTCTCTCTCTCTCTCTCTCTCTCTCTCTCTCTCTCTCTCTCTCTCTCTCTCTCTCTCTCTCTCTCTCTCTCTCTCTCTCTCTCTCTCTCTCTCTCTCTCTCTCTCTCTCTCTCTCTCTCTCTCTCTCTCTCTCTCTCTCTCTCTCTCTCTCTCTCTCTCTCTCTCTCTCTCTCTCTCTCTCTCTCTCTCTCTCTCTCTCTCTCTCTCAGGCCTTTGGTTAATCCGTGTCTGAGTGTAATTGTTCCTGAGACGGCGACAACAGCACTGATGCTTCACAGCTTCCTGACTGAGAGACACACACACACACACACACACACACACACACACACACACACACACACACACACACACACACACACACACACACACACACACACACACACACACACACACACACACACACACACACACACACACACACAAGCACACACGCGCACACACAAGCACACACACACTCAGCTGTACTCCACACACAATTATGTAGACACACACACACACACACACACACACACAATGAAAGTCAGGTTGGTCACACATGCACAGAAGGGAGATGTAACCCAATCGAGGGTGTGTGGTTGTCGGCCTGCCAGCCAAAGTGGCGGTGCTGTCAGACCAGAGGTGGAACACGACATTTCACAGGGTTTCCGTGGTAACGGGGGCTGCTTGGCTGGGGCTCCATCCTAGTGGTTCAAACGGCGCAAACATCGGAATCCAGACGGATTTGCTTTTGCTTCGCCGCTGCCTGGTTAGTGTGTGTGTGTGTGTGTTAGATGCTTGATCCTGCCAACACACTGGAGTGTTACACCACCACATTCCCAAGAGTGTTTGCAGCAGTGTGTGTGTGTGTGTGTGTGTGTCTAGCTATTATAGTAGAACCACACAGACCCCAAACAAAGGGAGGCGATAGAGTCCACATGCTATAATTGCACTTCTCAAGAACAACCACAGTCAGGGCTTCGTTTATCATACTGTTCCTAACATTAGGGGGCGCTGCAGTATCCATACCATGTTTGGGTCCTAGTGCCCATGGGGACCTAGTCTGGGTGGCCGCCGAACTTAGCACCGCCCACAACATTTGAGTTCGGGAAGTTCGGTCTGGCCTTGCTCGGTTGTGGAGCAACTATGCTCGAACCAGAGCTGTTTGGAACGTTCAAATTGTCAGGACGGGCAGATGGAACAGTGCCTCGTCCATCACGTCATATAGAGTATGACCACGTCAGGCTAATGAGGTCACTTCCCGTCCCATCTCTCCCACTTCCTTCCTGTCCTACTTCCTGTCTTATCCAAATAAAGGCAAAAAGCCCAAAAAATATACTTTCATGCCAAAAGGTGGTGTATGTATGCACAGGATGCAGAAAGTGTTTACAGACAAAAATATTCAGATTTGCAGGGGCGCTGTGGTGCCACTGGACCATATCCGTGGACTCAGGTTTGAGTCCAGCACAGGTCATTTCCTGATCCCTCTCCATCTCTCTCTCCCACTGACTTCCTGTCAACCTCTCCACTGTCCTATTAGATTAAGGGCAGGGAAGACGTTAGTCAGCGGCAAGCGGCAGGTTTCCTATTGTTCTCTAGGGTTCGGCAGCGGAACGGTGGCAGGTTCTCCTCTTGTTCTCTATGGTTCGGCAGCAGAACGGTGGCAACGCTGGCGTAACACTAGCGTTGAACAAGTTGAGCGTTGAACTTGGTTCAACTTTCAAAGCGCAACGTGAGCGTATTCAATTGACAAAACGTTTGTGTTGCTTAGGAACGAGATAAAACTTATTATGGTCTTAGCGCTGCGTTATCCGCTGCCTCTTGCTGCTGGCTGATGTGATCCCCGCCTAAAGGCATTAAAAAGCCAAACATAAACTGTATATTCAGATTTACAACACGGTGTACACGCACGTCCTACATCAATTTTCTTGTATAATCAAATCCACGCTTGTGGAGTAAACTTTGCGAGTATCCTGTCACACACATGATTGCCTATAAATCACACACACACACACACACACACCACATCCTTCTTTTGAATTCCTACGCCATGTGATTAGATTGATCAAAAAGCAAGAGAAGGACTCAAAACACAATTTCACAGGCAAATTTCAAATTCTACAAGCGTAACAAACCTGTACTATAAGAAGGTTTATCTGTAAAGCAACTTTTAAAACACAAAGTCTACCTTACTCAAAACACAAGACTTAAAACACAGAAATAAAACGAACCTGAGCCATGAACCAAGTTTTAAAAATCAAAAGAGCCATAAGCACATTATGGAAATGTCCTCTCGTGTATATGCAAGGTTGAAGCATCAGAGTTCATAGCATTTGTCCGACAATTGTCTCCTTACTTGTAAGCGTATTAAAAATAATATTTTTAGAATAAGCAGGCATGGAGAATGCATACATTCTTCCCCTGCTTGTGAGATGTGTTGCCTGCTGGTGCAGGGGTTAGCGTCGCAGCAAGCTACTCTTCCCCTCAGTACAGATAACGAAGCTCGACTACTCCAGGGGTTCTTCTGCAGCACATGTCTCATCATTTGTATCAGCATTTATTAAATGAAAACAATTAAAATGATTAAAATCAAATGTGTGTCTTGTGCACCACAGGGAGTAACATTAAATTGAGTGCTACTTAGGCTTATCAAACAGCTCGCAGCCAATAATATGAGAAGTAAATCATGTTTAAATGTATTGTGCACAGTGAATTCCACACTGTTTCTTGTGTTTCAACTGCCATCCCAGGTTGCAGTTTCTCCTGTTTGTGTGCGGATGCAGGACCAGAGTTAATGCGGAGGGTTGCAGTCGCCACTCTACTGTCAAGTTTGTTTTGTCATGAATCTCAAGGTTTGAGTAGAGGGTGGCGTACACCTCCGTTTTTTTGTGTAACCCAGACACACCGGACAGAGTCCAAATGAGCAACACCGACACAGTGTTTAACATGTACACATGGGGCACATGTACACACAAACACACACACACACGCACGCGCACACACAGGCACACACACATACTCCTGTCCAGACTACACCCCTCAGGGATCAGGAGTCAGTTCACCCACCTACTCTAGTTGGGGTGGGGGTTCAAGGGTCAAAGTTCACACACCTGCTCTGGTTTGGGCACGGGGTGAAAGCGGCTGGCACACACCAGGAAGGAGTCGGGCTGCGGCTTGCCGTTCTTCACCTCGGGGTCGTCTCCCGTGACAACATGACTGAAGAGGCTGAAAAAGTCTTTGTGTTGGCTGGTCTTCATGTCAAAGGTCACGCCCGCGGAGCTGGTCGCCACGGCGATAGGCACCCCGTGAGAGTGCAGGTGAGTGACAAGCTTCTGCGCACCTGGGCAGGACAGGATATAATACACACCTCAGTGATCAACACACAACTTTAAACATGGCGCACACACACACACACAGAGGGGCAAAGGGAAAGAGCTCATGAATCTTCCTGCAGCTCATCAGTGTGTGTGTGTGTGTGTGTGTGTGTGTGACAACTTGTCCGAGATGGAACTGCACAGTACAACGACGACCTCCGTAGTGCTGCAGAAGACAAACGCAGACACAGAAAGGAAATCGCCTCCACCCAAACCCACAAGCACTACTGCCCACCCATGCCCACATTGCCCCAAAATATGCGGGTCCAGGATTGGCCTCTTCGCCCACCTGAAGACCCATAAGGACCAAGAAGAAGGACCGACATACTCGACCACGAGTGTCCGCCGATGATGATGTGTACCTGGCATGAGCGCTGCGGAGGGGAAGATGTTCTCTTGGATCTTGCGACTCTCTTGCAGTAGCTCCTCCGGTGTAAGCGGCAGCTCCAGGGACTCCGCGATGACCCTGCAGGCGTCCAAGGCCTTCTTCCCCATCACGGACGACTTTACCTCCCAGGTGTACGGCTTCCCGTAGCGGTCGCAGATCTCTTGGAAAGACACCGTGTATAACCTCTCTGTGTCTACGGGTCAAGAGGAAGCATAGCACAGCTGTTGTTAATAGAGGCAGCAGAAATATAACTCTTGTCCATGTCCCTTCCAAGATGTGCATACCAGACAGCGAGACAGAAAAGGGAAATGCAGTTTCTCATTGACAGGGAAACCATGCTGATATTATGCCATGTCGCATTCACATCAAATCAGTTGTGTCCCATTTGATTAATCAAACGTTAAAGCACGGGCTTGACTGTGTCATTACATAAATGTCACAGAATACAAACGAAAATTACTCATTGAGATTGCGAGAAGTCTCAAACCTGCCAATACCAACTTCATTCAAGCTAACGTTAGTTGCTAGAAACTGACAGCGCTGCAAATGATAACCATAGACGGTAAAACATACCAAGCAACAGGCCGTCCATGTCAAATAGGACATGAGTGACTGGCTTATAGCTGGACACTGTAGCTGCCATGGCCATAGACGCGTTTATTAGTTTTCTAGTCTGAAAGTTTCATGTGTAGTCGTGCATAGATTGCAGTCTGGAGACAGCAATGCGCTGCACGACCAAAATTAGTAGCGGTGTTGGGTTTGTCGGCTTTTGTAAATATATCTACGATACCTCAGATGAACAACATTTGATGGTAAATATAAATGTATGTATGCATATATTTTTTATATCAACAGGATAAATCGTTTTTGTAATTTCTTGATCAGACATCAATATGAGACATCAATAAAGCTAAGAACTCTATGTAATGTTATGAACAGACAGATATTTCCACCCAGAGCCTTATGGGTAGAGTAGTCTTTTGGCTGGTACGGTAAGACTTTTGCCCTTTGCTTTTCTCCGATTCTGTTCATATGATTTATCTTGTATCATACAGCATATGCCTGTGAGTTCTCTCATAACATGTGCACTACTCGCTCTGTCTTTGTGTAGATC
>NC_063211.1:2933020-2940520 GCF_017589495.1 Alosa alosa | reverse complement strand
TAGAGTAGTGTATATAAGTGCATAGACAGTAAGTGTCAACGCTAACCAGGCTAATAAACAAACCATGCCACGTGAGTTAACGTCAAGGGCAAAGTCATGTGACTTCTAGTTGTAGTCTGTTTATGAAATGAAAGGAGCAATTTCGTTTTTAAAAGAAGGCAAAATAGTGTGATATTTTCACAGTTAGTAGGCTAGATTATTACTCACACACACTGAAAATATTGAGGCAAATTGTAGACCCTTCCATATACAACTAAACACAGATGTTGATGAATGAAGTTAAAAATCATTATTCTATGTAATTTGCACTTTCAGAAATAAGAGATGTAGGTCATTTTAAGTTTTATAGCTACTGTCTTACTTGTTTACAACTACAGATGGAGTCTGGGTACTTATTGTACTGTTTAGCCCACATCTTATGGCCACACTTGTGCTGTTGCAGATAGTTTGTGGAAGAGACTGTATGACACTAGGTGGCAGCAGCCTGAGACATGCACAATAAAAAAAAATTGCTTTCTGCATTTTTTGGTTTTGCTTTTCCCTCCATTGCACGTAACTCGCACTGGAAACGCGATGTCCAACCGAGGTATGAACCGAACTGACTCTGTGTACCGGTTACACCCCTAACACACACACACACTGTGGTATATGTTGAGCCTGGAGGCATCAGCCATGTGGTTTAAGGCCATTAGACCACTGTATCGGCCAATGGGAAGTGTGTCCTGTGAAACAAGGAGCTCCAACACACACTCAGAAAGAGGAGAGGGAAAGAGGGAGTACACAGGAGAGAGAAAGAGAGGAGAGAGGGCAGATAGAATTAGAGAAGAGAGAGGGAGGAGAGAGAGGACAGAATGAGAAGAGAGAGGGAGGAGAGAGGACAGAATGAGAAGAGAGAGGGAGGAGAGAGAGGATAGAGAATGAGAAGAGAGAGGAAGGGAGGAGAGGACAGAGAATGAGAAGAGAGAGAGGGAGGAGAGAGGGCAGATAGAATTAGAGAAGAGAGAGGGAGGAGAGAGGACAGAGAATGAGAAGAGAGAGGGAGGAGAGAGAGGACAGAATGAGAAGAGAGAGGGAGGAGAGAGAGGGCAGATAGAATTAGACACACACTCAGAAAGAGGAGAGGGAAAGAGGGAGTACACAGGAGAGAGAAAGAGAGGAGAGAGGGCAGATAGAATTAGAGAAGAGAGAGGGAGGAGAGAGAGGACAGAATGAGAAGAGAGAGGGAGGAGAGAGGACAGAGAATGAGAAGAGAGAGGGAGGAGAGAGAGGACAGAATGAGAAGAGAGAGGGAGGAGAGAGGACAGAATGAGAAGAGAGAGGGAGGAGAGAGGACAGAGAATGAGAAGAGAGAGGGAGGAGAAAGGGCAGATAGAATTAGAGAAGAGAGAGGGAGGAGAGAGGACAGAGAATGAGAAGAGAGAGGGAGGAGAGAGGACAGAATGAGAAGAGAGAGGGAGGAGAGAGAGGGCAGATAGAATTAGAGAAGAGAGAGGGAGGAGAGAGAGGACAGAGAATGAGAAGAGAGAGGGAGGAGAGAGAGGACAGAATGAGAAGAGAGGGAGGAGAGAGAGGACAGAGAATGAGAAGAGAGAGGGAGGAGAGAGAGGAAAGAAATGAGAAGAGAGAGGGAGGAGAGAGGACAGAATGAGAAGAGAGAGGGAGGAGAGAGGACAGAGAATGAGAAGAGAGAGGGAGGAGAGAGAGGACAGAATGAGAAGAGAGAGGGAGGAGAGAGAGGGCAGATAGAATTAGAGAAGAGAGAGGGAGGAGAGAGGACAGAGAATGAGAAGAGAGAGGAGGAGAGAGGACAGAATGAGAAGAGAGGGAGGAGAGAGGACAGAATGAGAAGAGAGAGGGAGGAGAGAGAGGACAGAGAATGAGAAGAGAGAGGGAGGAGAGAGAGGACAGAATGAGAAGAGAGGGAGGAGAGAGGACAGAATGAGAAGAGAGAGGGAGGAGAGAGGATGTTGTGAGAAATGAGAGAAGAGAGAGGAGGAGAGGAGGACAGAGAATGAGGAAGAGAGAGGGAGGAGAGAGGACATAGAATGAGAAGAGAGGGAGGAGAGGGCAGATAGAATTAGAGAAGAGAGAGGGAGGAGAGAGAGGACAGAGAATGAGAAGAGAGAGGGAGGAGAGAGAGGACAGAATGAGAAGAGAGGGAGGAGAGGACAGAGAACAGAAGGAGAGAGGAGGAGAGAGAGGACAGAATGAGAAGAGAGGGAGGAGAGAGAGGGGATAGAATTAGAGGTAGAGAGGAGAGAGAGGACAGAGAAGAGAAGAGAGAGGAGAGAGGACAGAATGAGAAGAGAGAGGGAGGAGAGAGAGAACAGAATGAGAAGAGAGAGGGAGGAGAGAGGACAGAGAATGAGAAGAGAGAGGGAGGAGAGAGAGGAAAGAAATGAAGAGAGAGGGAGGAGAGAGGACAGAATGAGAAGAGAGAGGGAGGAGAGAGAGGACAGAATGAGAAGAGAGAGGGAGGAGAGAGGACAGAATGAGAAGAGAGAGGGAGGAGAGAGGATGGTGAGGAATGAGAAGAGAGTGGGAGGAGAGAGAGGGAGCAGGAAGAGAAGAGAGAGGAGGAGAGTGACAGAATGAGAAGAGAGGGAGGAGAGAGAGGACAGAATGAGGAGAGAGGGAGGAGAGAGAGGAGAGAGGAGGAGAGGGAGGAGAAGAGGTAGCAGAAAAAAACAGGAATGGAGGAGAACACAGGAGGATTGGTGGCACTGGTCTCTGCCACCCCAGTGCAGCCAAATTCGTCCTTTCGTACCTCCATCCACTACCAGTACATACATACACACACACACACACACACACACACGGATGGGTGGAATGGGGACACAGAAGACCCAGAATTTCGAAGCCACACACCCCGTTGCATTATGGCGGTGAAATGCACCGCAATACAAAGCAACCCCGACGCAAAAGCTCCGGAGCAGGGTCACGGTACGGCGACGAGAGTCTGACATAGGTCACGACACGCCTGTGAGACGCAGAAGCTCCGGCAGGGGTCACGACGCTGTGACGCAGAGTCTGAGGTCATTGACGGCGAGACGCAGAGCTCCGGAGAATACGACGCTGTGAGGGGAGCGACAGCGTAGCTACAGTGTGGAGTCGATGCAGAAGTATGAATCAGCCTTTACTGTTCTTGAAAGAGCTGTGTGTGTGTGTGTTTGTGTGTGTGTTTGTGTGTGTGTGTGTGTGTGTGTGTGTGTATGGTTAGTATTCAGTATGTGTGGTGAAGATAAAAGCCTGTGCTGAGACGTCTGTCTGAGAGAAGCCAGGAGCCCATAGCTAGCCCTCCTCCTCTGCCAACGCCTGACCCTCACACACATCACAGCACAAACACACACACACACACACACACACACACACACACTCACAAGCACAACACACACACACACACACACACACACACACATCACAAAGACAAACACACACACACAACATCATAGACAACACGTATATATACACATATACACACACATCACAGCACAAACACACACACACACACACACTGCATATATCACAGCACACACAAACTAGAAATCACTTCTCTCTCCTCTCCTCCTAATAATCTGACTGGCCCCCGTCATATCATTAGCCTTAAATTCTCCCTCCTATTCTCTCTCTTCTCTCTCTCTCTCTCTCTTCTCCTCCTTCCCCTGGCGTATGCCTTTGTGTGTATGTGTGTGCAGTGGGAGTGTGTGTGTGTGTGTGTGTGTGGCGTGTTTGTGTGTGTGTTCGTGGGGTGTGTGTGTGTGTGTGTGTGTGTGTGTATGTGTGTGTGTGCCAGGAGTGTGTGTGTGTGTGTGTGTGGCTGTGGGAGGTAGGTGTGTGGTAGGTGTGCTGCTTAAAGGATGGGGGAGGGAGTGTGTGTGGGGCTAGGTGTGTGTGTGTGTGTGTGTGTGGTGAGAAGGTGTGGAGTGTGTGTGTGTGTGTGTGGCTCTAATGGCAGCCACCGATCATCGTCGTACACAGACAGTACGTCAACTGACTGGTCTCTCGTCATATCATTAGCCTTAAATCCTAATTACACCTCAGGGTTAAAGACAGATGGTTCAGGTGTGTGTGGTGTGGGGGTGTGTGTCTGTATGTGATCGATGGCCTGCTCGTTTTTTTATCTTGACCCATGACAATGGTCCTAATTTCTAATCATAAACATAAGCACTAGGTTGTGCATGATAGCATACACACATTAAATATATACACATAATATTAATACACACACACATATACAGACCTACACACACACACACATACAGAATTCACACGCATACACACACACACAGAGTTGGTATATATACACACACACACACACACACACAGAGCCACACACACACACACACACACAGAGCCACACACACACACACACACACACATAATATAGAGTAATAATAATAATACACACACACACACACACACACACAGAGCCACACACACACTCACACACACACACACACACACACACACACACACACAGAGCCACACACACACACACACACACACACACACACACACAGAGCCATGCTGACACTAATTCATTTGTGGTGTTTTTTTTCTCTGTCTTCCTTTAGCAGCCAAATGATTCACTTAACACAAGACAATTAAATACACACACACACACACACATACACAAGACAATTAATCTGCCTGATAAAAGATACGGAAGGATCCCAGTGGTTCTCTTATTCCTAATTACTGTGTGTGTGTGTGTGTTGAGTGTTTTTATTATTACTGAAGAGTTTCAAGGTGTCGGATTACACACTAATACAAGATAGATGGCCTGTGATACGCAAGTCTACATCAATTCATCTCAAAGGAAGTTGTCAAAGAAATCATTATTAATACATGCACTACGACGACACACACACACACACAAACACACGTGTTTATGACTTGACATGCATATATTAAGCACACACACATTAAAGCAACACCAAAGAACTTTTCCTCTGTCACACGCACTATTTGTTTATCCGTTCCAAGTTTCCAGAAATAACAATGTCCACAGACAAGGTAGAATATATGTATGATTTATGAAAGTAATACAATAAACATCAGATGCAAGTCACATTTAGTTTATGTGTCATCATTCCATCGAACTACACAGATCCATGCATCACCGGATCCGCAAACTTACATAAAAGTGTTATAGCCGATAGAGGGCTGCGAAGCGACGCAGAAAGTGCCGTTTACTCCTGTTACGAGTTGAACCACGAAACGATTTTGGAAACATTATTTAAGGTAGAAAACTTTTGGTAAGCGTTTAAAACCCCCTCTACTGTCATCTAGAAACATGTCTTTCTTATTCTGTGATGCGTCACTGATGCAACAATCAAAAGACAAATAAATAGCTTATCACACACACACACACACACTCTCTCTCTCTCTCTCACACACACACACACAGGTTCAGAATAAATCTAAAATAAATTTAATGATAATGAGATTTATTCCCACAAGTGTGTGTGTGTTTATATTTCGTTATCTATATCTGTTTGTGTGTGTGTGTTACAGAGGAAAACCACAGTCTCTCATTGTTTTTAACAGGACGCATACACACATATTATCTCTCTCTCTCTCTCTCTCTCACCCTCCCCTCTCTCTCTCTCTCTCTCTCCCTCCCCTCTCCCTCTCTCTCTCTCACACACTCACTCACTCACTCACTCACTCATTCGAAGACCAATCAGAACTGATCAGAAACACTCTGAAGAGAGAGAAGGAAGAGAAGGGGGAGAGGGAGGAAGAGAGAGAGAGATAGAGAGAGAGAGATTGTTTGTGGCCTGCTCCAGTGTCGCTTGCATCAGGTCTTTCTAGGATGGTGAGCCTTTAAACGCCAGCACTCTTCAGAACACATGCAGGAGAAGTCAAAACATCAGTCAGTCATTTTAATAGATCCGATATACCTTCACTCACATAATGTAAACCTCTCTCTTCTTCTTCACATTGTTAATAATATCATTATCGGTCATAGTTATAATTGTTGTAGCGAGCCAACACACACAACACACACACACCTCTTGCGAGTGTCTCTATAATGAGCACTCAGTGGTTTTTGTGTTAGAGTGTGTGTGTGTGTGTATGTGTGTGTGTGTGTGTGTGTGTGTGTGCGTGTGTGTGTGTGTGTCTGTGTGTGTGTGGGGCGTGTGTGTATGTGTGTGTGTGTGTGTGTGTGTGTGTGTGTGTGTGATTGTGTGATCTTGATCACAGCAGACAGTGGTTTACATGGAAGGAATAAAAAGAAACAAACTAAGTATCCCCCTGATCCAGTAGTATTCATCTGTGTGTGTGTGTGTGTGTGTATATGTGCGTGTGTGTGTGTGTGTGTGTGTGTGTGTGTGTTCTCTCTGCGGTCTGATTGTCTGAGCTGGTCACTGCACCACACTGGTAAATAATGCAAAGGGCAATTAAACAGAACAGATGCTCAAGGATTGAGAGATGGGCCAACCACACAACACACACACACACACACACACACACGAGGAGGATGGGTCGCCTTCTCTCCTCTTTTCTTTATTCTCTCCATCTATGTCTCCTTTTTCTCTCTCTCACTTCATCTCCTTTCTCACTACCTCTTAGGTTCTTCAAATCACCATTCCTATTTGTCTTAACTCTCACTCCCCCTCTCTCCCTCTCTCTCTCTCTCTCTCTCTCTTCTCTGTAACTCTTTAGCTCATAGCTGCTCTCTCTCTCTCTCCTCCATCCCTCCCTCTCTCCCTTTCTTTCTCTCTCTGTAATCTCCTCTCTCTCCCAACTGGGAGTGTAGACGGCTTCTACTTTTAGCGCCCTCTCATTCCCGACCAAGATTATAAGACAGATGGTATTGTGTGTGTGGCTGCCTGTGTGTTCAGGTTCAGAAACAGGTGCAAGTGTAGCAGGTGGCAGTGTGGCATGTGCTCGTGTTCAGGTCTGTGTGTGTGTGTGTGTGTGTGTGTGGTGTGTGTGTCTGTGTCTGTGTCTGTCTGTGTGTGTGTGTGTGTGTGTGTGTGCCAGCACCTCATTGGACTGTAGGAAGCATTTGTTTGACCTGACTAGCCAGCACACAGAACATACAACACAAACAGATCAAGGATACACTGAGGGATTGTGTGTGTGGTATGTGTGTGAGAGAGAGAGAGAGGCATTAGCGATGATGATGAAAGGATGATCTCCTGAAGTGACTGAAAGTAAGCAGGGTTACCACTTTTTGTTTGTAATGTAGAATTGTAGGTGTGTGTGTGTGTGTGTGTGTGTGACTGATAAAGAAGGCCACTTGGCTAATTGGTAGTCGATTAAAGGAAGTTAAGGATCTTATGTTGACATCAGGTAGCTAGAGTGTGTGTTCGTGTACACACACTGTTGATCAGAGAGTGTAGCCAGCACGAAATGAACAGACACTAATGAAGATAGGCCTCTCAACATACCAGGCATTTAGGCGACACCAGTTCAGTGGAGCTCTCCGCTCTTTCACCAATTAATATGTGTGTGTGTGTGTGTGTATGTGTGTGTCTAAGGCTATGT
>NC_063211.1:2915520-2923020 GCF_017589495.1 Alosa alosa | reverse complement strand
ACTCAATCACAAACGTATTCCACTCAGTCACACAGACACATTTTGCACATCAGTGGACATGCAGAAGGAAACTTCTTTTAGGTGAGTGCACACACACATACACACACGCATGTGCATGCATACACACACGCACACACACACACACACACACACACACACACACACAGTGATGGAGCCTGGCAGCAGCCAGCAAGGGTAATTAAGGTGAGCAGTTTGCTTTTGCATAAATTAGCACTTCGATCTCTGCTGAGAGATTTGTCCCTGCATACAGGACAAAAAAAGAGAGAGAGGGAGAGAGTTGGGGAGAGGGAGGGAGGGATGGATAGGGTGAGAGAGTTAAAGAGAGAGAGAGAGAGCGGGAGGAAGGGGTTGGAAGATAAAGATCTTTAGTGGCACTACCTTCCGACAGGGAAGGCAAAGTCAAAAATAAATGATTTTCTAATATCAATAATCCTTTAAAGAGGACATGAATACCTCATTACTACACAGCACGCGCGCACGCGCACACACACGCGCACACACACGCGCACGCGCACACACACACTGTCTAATACTCACACACTAAGTTTAGCATCTCTCCTCCATCTCCCCCTCCCTATCCTTTATTTTTTCCACATTTTTCTCCTGGTTTGTATTTGTGTGTGTATGTGTGTGTGTGTGTGTGTGTGTGTGTGTGTGTGTGTGGGGTGGTTGTGTGGGTGTAAGAGGAGCTAATAAAGTGTGTGAGAATAAAATACTCGTCTTTTAGGTACAATATGTATCTGTTTTTTGGTGTGTGTGGGTTTGTGTGTGTGTGTGTGTGTGTGTGGGGGGGGGCACCTTCGACAGGTGCAGAAGCTTGTTTCACACAAGATTGCACAGCAAATAAGCACACCACAATGGAGTGCGAAGAGCTAGTCCCCAGCTGATGTGACACACACACACACACACATGCACTTACACACACACATACACACACACACACACACACACACACACACACACACACAGTCTGCAGTGGATGGCAGTGAAACGCACTGCTGTTTTCCTTCCTCATTCAGAGCTTGAGGTCTGGAGTAGGCTGTTTATCAGCAGGGCAAGCGGAGAGTCAAATCACACACATTGCACACACACAAACACACACACAGGCATGCACACACTCAAAGCCGGGCAGAAATCTCAAGCCAATGCTTTAGACAACATAGGGAACGAAACGGGAGTGGGGCGGGATTCGGGAGCCTTTCTCTCGGGATTTTGCAGGACAGGATTTATTTTGGGGGCAGTCACGTGATTAGGATATGACGGGAGTATCTGTGTGGGCTCGGGATGGGACGGGAGTGAATATTGATTCCCGTGTCACCCTCTAATACACACACTACATTGCTTCACACACAAGTATGGAAGTATGGACGTCTACACAGACACATGGGAGTGACACAGTGCACTAGTGATATTGTAGACTAGCTGAGACTGGAGTGAGGACTAAAGGCAAATCAGCTGAAGGAGACACTATCTCCTTCTATGTGTCTATGTTCATGACCTAGACACACACACACACACACACACACACACACACAGATACACTGACTCTGTCTATCTCTCTCAAACACATACACACATACAGAGAAAGACATACACATACAGAGACATACTGTACAAAGAGAGACACACACACACACACAGACAGGATCTATTTCCCTGTTCAGCGTCTGATCACGTTACCTCAGCAGTGTGCAGCGTATGGCAGTGGCAGGGGCACAGCATGCCTATCTCACACCCACCCAAGGTTTCTGGGTTATATATAGCCGCATATTTAAGCCACGGCACGCCACGCTCCACCGTACAGCTGATGCAGTGGACCGCCAGCTCCCCCAACTGCTCAGCGCCGGTACTGCAGCCTCAGCCCCAGCGGAGCCTGAGCTTGCCGCAGGAAGACCTGGCAGCCAGGAGAAAGTCGAGAGGAGAGAAAATGCCCGCGGGCTCAGAGTGTGTGTGTGTGTGTGTGTGTGTGTGGGTGGAAAGAGGAGAGAAAACGTACGCAGGCTCAGAGTGTGTGTGTGTGTGTGTGTGTGTGTGTGTGTGTGTGTGGAAAGAGGAGGAAAAACGTACGCAGGCTCAGAGTGTGTCTCCCCAGCAGGTTGATATAGTTCAAACTGTCTAATTCAACTGTGCCCTTTGTGTGTGTGTATGTTGTATAGTCTGGTGTTGTGAATGTGTTTGTAAAGTACAAATCTCTCTCTCACAACTCTCAGAAGTTCCTCCGTGTGTTTCTGTCAGTGTATCTGCTTCTGTGTGTGTGTGTGTTTCTCTGCATGTGTGTTTGTGTGTGTGTGTGCTTGTGTGTACAAGTGTATGTGTGTGTGTGTGTGTGTCCTCTCACACACACACACACGTATCCTTTCATCACTGGACAGCCGTGCCTCTGGGCAGTGTTTGTCCGCCGCCTTAACAGCCTGGGCGGCTAAGCGATGCCACTTCAGAAGCGCCGCCAGGCTTGTACCCAGCATCCTCTGCTGTGACGCTCAGGCGGGCGCTAAAAGCCCCATTAACACAGCACTCAGACGTGACCTTGAGCGTGTCAGCGCGGCAGTGGCGCGGGGGGCTACAAAGACTCCTGTGATGGAGAAGAGACCTCATGGCTCCATCAGGACATGCAGGAGCCAGCGCAGATAACACAGGCTCCAGGAAGACCTCAGATACCACACACACACACACTTACAGGCCGCTGTGAGTGAGTGTGTGTATGTGTGTGATTGTGAGAGAATGAGTGTGTATGTGTGTGTGTGTGAGAGAGAAAGAGAGAGAGTGTGTGTGTGTGTGGGAGAGAGAGAGAGTGTGTGTGTGTGTGTGATTGTGAGAGAATGTATGTGTGTGTGTGTGTGTGTGTGAGAGAGTGTGAGAGAGAGAGAGTGTGTGTGTGTATGTAGTGTGTGTATGTGTGTGCAGACATGGGCAGTATTTTAAGTAGGGATAATGGATTTATCATCGGTGGTCAGTTCACAGAAGTTAATGCACGGTCGAGGTTGTAAAACGCCCCCGAAGGCGGAGGTTTAAACCTAAGTGCATTAACTTCTGTGAACAGACCACCGTGGAGTCCATTATCCGGCTTTTCCATTCCACTGTTGCCACTTGCGTTGTGTTCATTTCCTGTTACAATTTAAACGTTTTAATCGCTAAAACTGTCTTGTTTGTAGAACTAATTTCTTCCGACACATATCAACTAATTTCTCAACTCACAGGACAAACTGCCGTTACTAGTTCTAAATGGATGGTTGCTTTCGCCAAAGGCCAGTCGTTAGTTCTATCTCTCCGTTGTCAAGCGGGCATATCCCAAGATTCTGATGAACTTTAGCTTTGAAACATGGCTATTTTACTTAGCCTGCTGTCATCCATCTAGCTAAAAAGCCACCTCCATCATATGCATATGCCATCGTCTGCATTTTACAGCTTCGGATGCAACGTGACTGTTCATTTAAACTTCACAACGAAGTTTAAATGAATTAATATACAAGTGTGATCTGACCAAAAATTGGATCTACTTCATAGGTGTGCAGATAACATACGGTTAATGGTCGATTTCTAAATTACGTAGGACAATGGGAAATTCAACCAAGCAGTGGAATAATTAGATGTACAGTATTTGAAATATGTATTTAATTACTACCGTATTTTGTCATTTGTATTTTGCAGGATTGGAAAAAATCAAATGTAGTTTGTAATAAAATACTTTGAGATTGTATCTCAAATACTATTTCAAATACTTAAATACTGAAGAAAAATCTGTGAAAAAAACAAAATGTCATCACTCAGTTAATTATACTACCTATAACCATGACAATAGGCTATGCTTATCATAGTCCAGGAATCAAAAGCCAGGATCCCGGCCAGGATCAGCTGTTGCCTATAAGTATTGTAATGGTGCAAAAAGTCAAACTTTATTATATCAATAACCTTTATTAGAATGTAAATGTGCATTCAAGCTTAACTGCAGGAATCTGTGACGGCAACGGATGTATGATAACAAAACTGGACAAAAAAATTGGTGTACCCAAGTCAGGCTTAGTAACAGGAAGAGGGTGGCGCCAAAGAACCTTCCGAGGATGACTTCCTTTTGAGGGCTGCTGAAGTACAGTAAGTTGAATTTCAAATCTCACACAGTACCCCCCAAACGAACTGGCAACATTGAATCATAGCCTACTGCTAGTAAGCAAACCAGGGCATGTCTTGGCATGTACCTAGCCATAGCAAACATTGCAAATTTACCATCAGTGTGCACGAATAAAAACACGCTAAGATTTGAGTGCACCAGTCCTGCTCCTTGGGAAGAAGACGCATGGGTGTCGAAACTTTAGTCAGTTTGCACAAATAAAAACACTTTAAGCATTGAGTGCTCCAGTCCTGCTCCTTGAGCTTTGAGTGCTCCGGTCCTGCTCCTTGAGCTTTGAGTGCTCCGGTCCTGTTCCTTGAGCTTTGAGTGCTCCGGTCCTGCTCCTTGAGCTTTGAGTGCTCCGGTCCTGCTCCTTGTTAAGCATTGAGTGCTCCGGTCCTGCTCCTTGAGCTTTGAGTGCTCCGGTCCTGCTCCTTGAGCTTTGTGTGCTCCGGTCCTGCTCCTTGTTAAGCATTGAGTGCTCCGGTCCTGCTCCTTAAGCATTGAGTGTTCCGGTCCTGCTCCTTGTTAAGCATTGAGTGCTCCGGTCCTGCTCCTTGAGCTTTGAGTGCTCCGGTCCTGCTCCTTGTTAAGCATTGAGTGCTCCGGTCCTGCTCCTTGAGCTTTGAGTGCTCCGGTCCTGCTCCTTGAGCTTTGAGTGCTCCGGTCCTGCTCCTTGTTAAGCATTGAGTGCTCCGGTCCTGCTCCTTGTTAAGCATTGAGTGCTCCGGTCCTGCTCCTTAAGCATTGAGTGTTCCGGTCCTGCTCCTTGTTAAGCATTGAGTGCTCCGGTCCTGCTCCTTAAGCATTGAGTGTTCCGGTCCTGCTCCTTGTTAAGCATTGAGTGCTCCGGTCCTGCTCCTTAAGCATTGAGTGCTCCGGTCCTGCTCCTTGAGCATTGAGTGCTCCGGTCCTGCTCCTTGTTAAGCATTGAGTGCTCCGGTCCTGCTCCTTGTTAAGCATTGAGTGCTCCGGTCCTGCTCCTTGAGCTTTGAGTGCTCCGGTCCTGCTCCTTGTTAAGCATTGAGTGCTCCGGTCCTGCTCCTTGTTAAGCATTGAGTGCTCCGGTCCTGCTCCTTGGCTCCTGTTAGACCTTGGATCTCCCCTTTTGACTTCTGCATCCTGTTCTGCGAGCACCAACCAGGCTGAAGTGCAAGTGACCCCCCTTCTATTGCAAATTTACCATTAGTAAGTTAATACAATATTTTGTCAATAATCGACTGATTATAATAAACTCTCAGCTTGCCTCAATATGCTTTTTCAAATTAAAAGGCGAGTTTTTGAAAGCCGTTAGCTCATGGTACTTGGGTGCACAGTTTTACACACTATTTTACATATGTTTCCTATGCATTAGACAGGTTTGCATATAGTTGTATGTATGATGGGAAGATAGTTTCCACCAATGTAAGCGACCCTGCTTAATGCTGATTGGTGAAAGGTGTTTTTGGGGATTGCACGAGAAGACGGCACTTCTCGAGGGCCGAGGGGTATAAAATATAGTGTATAGCCATCCATAGGCAGATCTCGTCGGGGGACCCAGCTGATGACATCTCCTCCCTATTAAAGGCACACTATGCAGGTTTTTTAGCTTAATGTGCAAGTTTTTTCGTTTAATTTACCTTCATTTAACAGCTTCAGAGTCATTTGGAATGGTTATATGACTTTTTTTTGGGTGAATGGTGGCCATCTAAGCTTCCCCTAAGCCTGTGAGTGGAAAAACCACCCTTGCAACTGTGGGCGGCGGGCCGACGGTCTCAGTGTCAGGAAGTATAACGAGTGTAACAATTGCTTTACTGCATTCAAATACACATACACGCCAGGCACCGGCTAGAAAAAGGTAGCGATGGAGTTTTTCATGTTCTCATGCTCTGTTTCGTCATGACAGAGCCAGCGAAAAAGAAGCAAAAAACAAGTAAGGAAATTTCCAATACTGCATAGTTTACCTTTAAAAGGCGAGTTTTTGAAAGCCATTAGCTTGTGGTACTTGAGTGCGCAGAGGTTGCAGCGCATTCGTTTGTTTTTGCATCCAACCATTTTGAAAAATAGTGTGTGTGTGTGTATGTATGTGTGTGTTAGAAAACACTTGTGTGTGTCTTAGGTCCTCTGTGTGTGTGTGTGTGTGTGTATTGGTATGTGTGTGTGTGTGTGTGTGTGTGTGTGTGTGTGTGAATAGTGCAGAGATAAAGTCATGAGGCAGAGCGGTTGTCGTGGTGATGTGTGTAAATAAGGACTTATCTGATGAGTGGAGCATTGTGTCTGTGTGTGTGTGTGTGTGTGTGTGTCTGTGTGTGTAAGTGTGTGTAAGTGTGTGTGTGTTTGCCATGCACTGATCCATAATCACTCTATGGTGAAGGTCATAAACACACACACAGCAGGGAGATGCTGCCTTCACACCTCGGTGAGATTGGGGAATCTCTAATTTCACTCCTCTCAGGCTGAACACCTCTCTCCCCTCTCTCCCCTCCACACACCAAAACCCTTTTCTTCTTTTCTCCTCCTCTCATCCCTCCTTTTCTCCTCTCCTCTCCTCTCCTCTCCTCTGCTCCAGGGTTCAACATAAGTAATGGCTCGGGGGAAGTAGAAGAGCAGGGCAGGCAAGTTGGTTCCCACTGGAGCATGTGTTGGTATTTTCATCACGAGTACTGAAATAAAGGCACAATGTCACGAATTAACCGTTTGGTGTTTTTTGCATTCTGGCCAGTGCATATACAAGGGGTCAGCAATGTTATCACGTAGGGAGGTGTTACGTGCTCTCCTTTTCTCCTCTCTCCTCTCCTCTCATCCTTTCCTTTCTCCTCTCCTCATCTCTCTCTTCTTTCCTCTCATCTCCTTGGCTCTGTTCATCCCTCCTTTTCTCCTGTCATATCCTCTCTTCTCTCATCTTTTCCTCTCTCCTCCTCATCCCTCCTTTCTCCTCTCCTCAGGACAGGAGGACTCTCTCCTCATCATTCAAAGTAACATCCTGCCTGGTCACACACTCTCAGGCTACATCTACAAATGTGCCCGACACACTTTTCTTACGATTCGCCCTCTCGCCCACATTCCACCATCGAATCAGCGTCTCCGAAGTGGAACAATTTGGATCCACTGAAGTCCCCGAACTCATATATCGGACAAATGTGGACTGTGTGTCAGTAGTGTGTTGCAGAACCATTTGAAAAGAGATGACGTACAAGCCCATGTTCACCTGATTCGTTGTGCTCGTTTCACGTGATGATGGCCATGCTGCTTTTCGAGAAGTAGCCTTATTCATTTGACAGCCATAGTGAATGGCAATGGATTATATGCAACTTAAAGACGGTATTATATAGCCTACTGTAATTGTGTATGTGGCAAATAAATCCCTCTTGATCATTAGAAGCACTGTGCAGGCT
>NC_063211.1:2905520-2910520 GCF_017589495.1 Alosa alosa | reverse complement strand
ACAAAGGATCCTCAGCCAGCGTATATCTATATATATAGATACACACACAACATCAAGGTGACAGTGTTTGTCTGGGCGTATTACAGCAGAATTACATTTTATATCTGTGATGCTCGCATATGTCTTATCACACCACGTATCTTATGGGCATTAAATATTCAGCAGGATGGGACCGGGAGAGGTGTCACACACACACACACACACACACACACACACTGGGAGAGGTGTCACCCCCTTCTCTCAGCTCTGTCACATGATCACACACTTCTCCTTTAAGTTTCCCATCATCCTGTCATTCTGTCATCCAGCTCGTCAACACATACACACACACACACACACACACACACACACACACACACACACACACACACACACACACAGAAACACACACACACACACAGTGCTTTGAATTTGTCTTTTCAACCCCAGTCCTTGAATTGGATTTACACTCAACTGCGACATGATGTTGTCTCTGCGTGTGTGTTTTCTGCGACACAATGTAGTGTGTGTGTTCTGCAAGACAATGTTGTGTGTGTGTCTGTGTGTGTGTGTGTGTGTGTGTGTGTGTGTGTGTGTTCTGCGAGATGATGGTGTGTGTGTGTGTGTGTGTGTGTGTGTGTGTGTTGTACGAGACGATGTTGATCTTCAGCAGATTTATTTTGTCTCTATGACCTTGCTCTTGCTCTGCAGCTGCAGCTGCAGCCAGTCTCCCATTTCCTCACTGCAGGTAAATACACAACTAAATAAACACATAAATACACAACTAAATAAACACATAAATACACAAATAAATACACAACTAAATAAACACATAAATACACAAATAAATAAACACAAAAATACACAAATAAACACATAAACACATAAATACACAAATAAATAAATGATGTTTTCTAAACAAAGTTCGGGAGGAGTCCTTAGGGATGATTGACAGCAATTAACTCACCTGTCTTCCGCCGCCAGGGTATTTAAGCCCGCCTCCTTATCCATACGTCACACGCCGCGGCGCTCGCAACATTATTGGAGTCGCAAAGCCTCGGTAGGCAGACGTAATGGAGCTGGGTCTTTTTACTACTAACCATCCAAAAGCTACATCCAGTCCACGGGCTACAGCCACCTGGTTCACCAGCGTTTTCAGGTCACTGCACAGAGCAAGGGTAAGCTACAACTATCGACATGCTATAGCCTACTCACCCCAGCCTACTTCAAGGCTCTAACATCAGGCTGCTCCAAGCTCGCGTTTTCACGTCGCAAGATTATCCAGGTAACTCAAAAATGCTCTAAATTCTAACATGGCTCGCCACGCCAAGCATCTGAAGTTTGTAGGCTATCCACTATAGCGGAGGCCTATCTTCCAAAGATCACTCAATCCGTAATCCGTGTTGGCATCGGAAACGAACAGGTCTTCTTCATTCACTTCCTATAGTTGTCTAGTGACTTCTCATAAACTGATACTAGCGTTGGATATTTAAGCTACTTATAACAAACTGATAAGCCTCAACCTTAAGTGCCCAGTATTTCCGCTGGCTTGTTCCGCAGGCTGTTTAAATGATGGCGCTAAGGCCGCAGACGTCAGCAATTATTAAAGCGATAGTACACATTTGTAATTACGTCCAGGCGACGAGGCAGCAAGGACCGTGATTGGTCAACTCGTCCCTGTGTCGATGGCTGGCGCTTTCATGTAGCTTCTAATGGGTATAGCAACAAGCTAGTTCAAATAAACAAGCTTTGCAAATAAACTCAAGTCATATTTGGTTACAATGACTGGTTATTTGTATGTTTTAAAATTAGCACTTTGCCAAGAAAGCTGTGCTTTGTGGGCAGTTGCGCTAAGTTCGCTCTCAGCAGGCCCTCAAACCCCAGTCTACAGCCAAAATATATTAACGACACTCCTTGAACACCGGTTTATTGTTTTATTCCATGCCAACACCGACAGGAGGGAGTGACCCCCCCAATTGACAGCTTATTATTTTGCTATCACATCGCATACAATCGTTTATCGCATCGCAATGCATTATCTTATTGCAAGCTGCAATTATTTATGTCGTCTTGTGTGACAGTTAGTAAAACACGACACTGCACTGACGTGCTCATCAATCAGAAGTGGCACAACTTTGGATATTAGCTAAATCTTGACATCAACATAAAAAAAAAAAAAATTGCATTGCTCCAATCATTGGACAGCGGCACACATCCGCAGCACTCTCCATTTCCGCGGCATCTTGTTCTGTAGGTCGGATAGGAAATTCCTTCCTCCTCCATCTTTTAACTCCTATTTAAGTCCAATTAACCAATCAGAAGCGTCCTATAGTCCTATAAACCAATCAGAAGCGTCCTATAGTCCTATAAACCGTCTTTTCTCCTTCCCGCTCCCTCTACTCATTCTCTTCTGCTGACCAGGAAGCAGGCTGCTCTTGACGGCGCTTTCCTGCACCACGCGCTCCAGAGCGCATCACTCCGCTGCTTCAGCCACAGCCACGCCAGCGGCCCAGGTTCTTAACCACCGACTTCCTTCCCGCAGCATCTCCGCCGTGCTTCCGGATCCGACTCCACTTCTTCAGACGGCCCCGGTAGCCACCACGCTCCTCCGCCCCCTCCGCCTCCCTACCCATCCCTTCCCTGGCTCCGTTCGGATCACGACGTCCCATTCCGGCTCCCCAGCTATTCACTAGCCACAGCAAAGGCCCTTCGACCACCTCCTCACGCTGCACGCTCCAGCTTTAACATCCCGTTCCGTCTACCCAGCTATTCATTAGCCACAGCCATTTCATTCCATCTGGATACTCACCATTCATGCTATTCATGCCTTATCATGCTTTATCTGCCTATCATGTATTATGTGTTGTATGTCGTATCATGCTGAATATGTCATGTTTTATCAGGTAATGGTATTCTAAAAGTATTCTTTCAGCCCAGGTTGGATTATTTAAGGCTGCCACAGATAGTACGGAATGAGCTTGGACCCAATGCAACAACAGCTTCAGGGAGACCCATGCAGCAACTGCTCCACTGAGCTCCTGCTACCCTGCTACAACGGCTCCGCTGAGCCCCAAGACCCATGCAGCAAAGCTACACAGAGCTACAGGACCCACGCAACGACAGCTTCGCTGAGCCTCAAGAACCATGCAGCAACAACTACTCTGAGCCCCAAGACTCTTGCAACGACTGCTTCGCTGAGCCTCAAGAACCATGCAGCAACAACTACTCTGAGCCCCAAGACCCATGCAACAACTGCTTTGCTGTGCTCCAAGAACCATGCAGCAACTGCTCCGCTGAGCCCCAAGACCCATGCAGCAAAAGCTACACAGAGCTACAGGACCCATGCAACGATGGCTTCACTGAGCCCCAGGACCCATGCAATGACGGCTTCACTGAGCCCCAAGACCCATGCAATGACTACTTCGCTGAAGCCCCAAGAACCACGCAGCAACAACTACGTTGAGTTCCAGGACCCATGCAACAGCAGCTACGCTGAGCCCCAAGACCCATGCAACGACTGCTTTGCTCAGCCCTAAGAGCCATGCAGCAACAACTAAGCCGAGATCCAGGACCCATGCAACGTCGGCTCCACCAAGCCCCGAGAACCATGCAGCAACAACTACGCCGAGCTCCTGGACCCATGCAACGTCGGCTCCACCAAGCCCCGAGAACCATGCAACAGCAGCTACGCCGAGCCCCAAGACTCATGAAACGATGGCTTCGCTGAGCCCCATAACCATGCAGCAAATACACCGAGCTCCACGACTCATACAGCAGCAGCTACACCGAGCCCCAGGACCCAGGCAACGACGGCTCCACCGAGCTACAGGACCCAGGTAACGACGGCTCCACCGAGCTACAGGACCCAGGCAACGACGGCTCCACCGAGCTACAGGACCCAGGCAACGACGGCTCCAACTAGCCCCAGGACCCATGCAGAAGCACTCCACATAGGACCTTTAGGAACAGCTCCGCCAAGGTTCAGGACCCATCTAATGACTGCTCCGCTGAGCCCCAAGACCATACAGCAACGTCTCGGCTGAACCCCGAGACCCTCGCGGCAGCAGCTCTGCTGAACCCTGACACCATCGTTCCCACGGTTATGCAGTACACGAATGTCTGCCGCTGAGCAAGCGCAACGGAGATCCACTCTTGCGTACTTTCCGCTTGCCTCGCTATACTTCGCAAGGGGTTCATGTCACAGCACTCTGATTCACCCTCCATCATGTTTACCGGCCTCCTTTGGGCTGCTGAGATGTAGTGAGTCTACATGCCCCTCGTCTCATTTCATTCCCGATGGCAAATCTTGAGTTAGACCAGGACACTATACGTTTACTATTAATCAGACTAAACCGATCAGTTCCGAAAAGGACACTCCTATTCATATCCAACTCTGCCTCAGATCCTCGTAAATGACTCACAGACTGAGTAATAAACTTTTTTCCGAAATCAATGCTAAAGTGACGTAATAAGCATACAGCCAGAGCGGGTGAAAGCGCCGCTGGGAGCAAAATAACCGTGATTCTCTGGATAAGAACGAAAAGCATCAGAGCACAACATTTCAGCGAAGTTTTGATGGATTGACAGTAGCCTAGGCTATGAATGTGGCGAGTGCTGTTTATATTAAATCACATTTATCTACGAACAACTAGGACATTTAGAACAGTAATGTAGACATGGTGGTAACGAAGTAAGTGGCTACATACCCAATCTCTCGGTGCAGCTATCACAAGAGTTACACAAGTCAGACTCACGTGCCTACGTTACATTTCGTCCCCTGAGCCTGCGCAGAAAGCCTCGTCGACCAACAGGAAAGCGGTTGAAATTTGCTTCACCCGCCTCGATTGATGTCTACGTGATGACTCTGTCTATATCTTTTACTGTCTATGGTCGAGTGGCGCAGTGCTTCCGGGTTCCCAGGACGGTGACGTCATCACGCCAGGATATCGGCAGCGTGCCCATGCCAACCCCATCCCCTGTGAAGGCAAAATAAGAGTCCTCTGGCTGTGCTTCAAGCTAAA